>NC_085050.1:44750741-44820741 GCF_963662255.1 Cinclus cinclus
CTGCCAAGAAAAAAAGCGCAGCAGTGGATCTAAAAGCGAGGAGAAAGTGTGCACACGCACAGGATTTCTCTCCGGTGCTCTCCGTGCTGAAACGCGGCAAAGCGGAATGCCGCGCCCGGGTTTCACTTCTCGCTGCCTCAGAGACAGCCGAGAATGAAACGGCAGAACACAGGGTTTGTTTGAGCTGCGTTCGGCATTGCAAAAGGCCAGCAAAAGCTCTCTCAAAACAGGAGTCAGCTGAGAATGTTCGTGGTACTTGGAGAAGGAAGGCACAACTGTTAAGCACTTCTGCACGTGGCGATACGCTGCTTTTTCTACTTGTACTGCTGCAGGGCATTTGGAGAAGAGAGAGACGGCATTCTTCAAGTATGTGTTCTCCAAACAGCTGTGAAACAACACCTAGCACACTGCCGCGATGTAACGTCGTTCTCACGCCCCGCGTGCTGTCTACATTCGGCACACTCGCAACTCAGTTCCCAACTATCGGCAGCTGCTGGCTTAGCAAAGGAGCTCTGGAAGTAAAAGCCAGAGCAGAGCTGCACTTTCGACTTGCCCCACGTAAGCCACAGCAAACTCACGTGTGCGCTGTTTGTCTGTCTTCTTCCCGCAGCAGCTCTCATAGTGGTGTTTGGATCTCGGAGCCTGAACGTTGTTTCCACAGAGGGCTGGAAGAGAAACAGGTAACTGTCGTTGAACTGCTGCCTGACGACCACGACCGTGAATTCCGCCGGCAGGCCAGCGACTGCAAAGCTTGTCTTGCAGCTGCCACGCTGCACACACCAGCCTCGTCCTCTGCTTCTGTCGTCTTTGTCTTCTGGGTCTCGTCCTGCTTTCATTCTCGCGGAGGCAAATCGTCGTGTACTTCACGCACAGCGAAGAGCTCCTAAAGTACTGCTCATGCCGAAACGCACCCGCCAAGAGCACTTTTCTTCTAAACCCTCTATACTATGCCATTCTTCCTTTCTTGTGGTCGGAATTGAAACGGTACGCTTCTCGGCTACACTTTCGCGTAGAACAACGGCGACTGCACAGCCAGCCGGCCTAGAGCTTCCCTCTGAAACTTGTCTTTCCACCACATTCAAGGGGCAAGCGTCTTTCTTCTGCAGCCTGCAGAGCGCCGCCCAATCGCCGCGCTCTTCGCACGCTTCTTTTCAGTTTTGGTGGCATATTACATAGAGGCACGTCCCGGAGAGATGTCTTGCAGAAAACAAAACCAAAAAAAAAAAAAAAAAAAGCTCCAGTGTAGAAATTTGTCCTTCATGTTTGTTCCCTTCTCCTTCTTGCTGAGCGAGAGCTACCTGTACCCTTTGAACGCTGCAAGAAAAAAGCGCAGCAGTGGATCTAAAAGCGAGGAGAAAGTGTGCACACGCACAGGATTTCTCTCCGGTGCTCTCCGTGCTGAAACGCGGCAAAGCGGAATGCCGCGCCCGGGTTTCACTTCTCGCTGCCTCAGAGACAGCCGAGAATGAAACGGCAGAACACAGGGTTTGTTTGAGCTGCGTTCGGCATTGCAAAAGGCCAGCAAAAGCTCTCTCAAAACAGGAGTCAGCTGAGAATGTTCGTGGTACTTGGAGAAGGAAGGCACAACTGTTAAGCACTTCTGCACGTGGCGATACGCTGCTTTTTCTACTTGTACTGCTGCAGGGCATTTGGAGAAGAGAGAGACGGCATTCTTCAAGTATGTGTTCTCCAAACAGCTGTGAAACAACACCTAGCACACTGCCGCGATGTAACGTCGTTCTCACGCCCGCGTGCTGTCTACATTCGGCACACTCGCAACTCAGTTCCCAACTATCGGCAGCTGCTGGCTTAGCAAAGGAGCTCTGGAAGTAAAAGCCAGAGCAGAGCTGCACTTTCGACTTGCCCCACGTAAGCCACAGCAAACTCACGTGTGCGCTGTTTGTCTGTCTTCTTCCCGCAGCAGCTCTCATAGTGGTGTTTGGATCTCGGAGCCTGAACGTTGTTTCCACAGAGGGCTGGAAGAGAAACAGGTAACTGTCGTTGAACTGCTGCCTGACGACCACGACCGTGAATTCCGCCGGCAGGCCAGCGACTGCAAAGCTTGTCTTGCAGCTGCCACGCTGCACACACCAGCCTCGTCCTCTGCTTCTGTCGTCTTTGTCTTCTGGGTCTCGTCCTGCTTTCATTCTCGCGGAGGCAAATCGTCGTGTACTTCACGCCACAGCGAAGAGCTCCTAAAGTACTGCTCATGCCGAAACGCACCCGCCAAGAGCACTTTTCTTCTAAACCCTCTATACTATGCCATTCTTCCTTTCTTGTGGTCGGAATTGAAACGGTACGCTTCTCGGCTACACTTTCGCGTAGAACAACGGCGACTGCACAGCCAGCCGGCCTAGAGCTTCCCTCTGAAACTTGTCTTTCCACCACATTCAAGGGGCAAGCGTCTTTCTTCTGCAGCCTGCAGAGCGCCGCCCAATCGCCGCGCTCTTCGCACGCTTCTTTTCAGTTTTGGTGGCATATTACATAGAGGCACGTCCCGGAGAGATGTCTTGCAGAAAACAAAACCAAAAAAAAAAAAAAAAAAGCTCCAGTGTAGAAATTTGTCCTTCATGTTTGTTCCCCTTCTCCTTCTTGCTGAGCGAGAGCTACCTGTACCCTTTGAACGCTGCCAAGAAAAAAGCGCAGCAGTGGATCTAAAAGCGAGGAGAAAGTGTGCACACGCACAGGATTTCTCTCCGGTGCTCTCCGTGCTGAAACGCGGCAAAGCGGAATGCCGCGCCCGGGTTTCACTTCTCGCTGCCTCAGAGACAGCCGAGAATGAAACGGCAGAACACAGGGTTTGTTTGAGCTGCGTTCGGCATTGCAAAAGGCCAGCAAAAGCTCTCTCAAAACAGGAGTCAGCTGAGAATGTTCGTGGTACTTGGAGAAGGAAGGCACAACTGTTAAGCACTTCTGCACGTGGCGATACGCTGCTTTTTCTACTTGTACTGCTGCAGGGCATTTGGAGAAGAGAGAGACGGCATTCTTCAAGTATGTGTTCTCCAAACAGCTGTGAAACAACACCTAGCACACTGCCGCGATGTAACGTCGTTCTCACGCCCCGCGTGCTGTCTACATTCGGCACACTCGCAACTCAGTTCCCAACTATCGGCAGCTGCTGGCTTAGCAAAGGAGCTCTGGAAGTAAAAGCCAGAGCAGAGCTGCACTTTCGACTTGCCCCACGTAAGCCACAGCAAACTCACGTGTGCGCTGTTTGTCTGTCTTCTTCCCGCAGCAGCTCTCATAGTGGTGTTTGGATCTCGGAGCCTGAACGTTGTTTCCACAGAGGGCTGGAAGAGAAACAGGTAACTGTCGTTGAACTGCTGCCTGACGACCACGACCGTGAATTCCGCCGGCAGGCCAGCGACTGCAAAGCTTGTCTTGCAGCTGCCACGCTGCACACACAGCCTCGTCCTCTGCTTCTGTCGTCTTTGTCTTCTGGGTCTCGTCCTGCTTTCATTCTCGCGGAGGCAAATCGTCGTGTACTTCACGCACAGCGAAGAGCTCCTAAAGTACTGCTCATGCCGAAACGCACCCGCCAAGAGCACTTTTCTTCTAAACCCTCTATACTATGCCATTCTTCCTTTCTTGTGGTCGGAATTGAAACGGTACGCTTCTCGGCTACACTTCGCGTAGAACAACGGCGACTGCACAGCCAGCCGGCCTAGAGCTTCCCTCTGAAACTTGTCTTTCCACCACATTCAAGGGGCAAGCGTCTTTCTTCTGCAGCCTGCAGAGCGCCGCCCAATCGCCGCGCTCTTCGCACGCTTCTTTTCAGTTTTGGTGGCATATTACATAGAGGCACGTCCCGGAGAGATGTCTTGCAGAAAACAAAACCAAAAAAAAAAAAAAAAAAGGTCCAGTGTAGAAATTTGTCCTTCATGTTTGTTTCCCTTCTCCTTCTTGCTGAGCGAGAGCTACCTGTACCCTTTGAACGCTGCCAAGAAAAAAGCGCAGCAGTGGATCTAAAAGCGAGGAGAAAGTGTGCACACGCACAGGATTTCTCTCCGGTGCTCTCCGTGCTGAAACGCGGCAAAGCGGAATGCCGCGCCCGGGTTTCACTTCTCGCTGCCTCAGAGACAGCCGAGAATGAAACGGCAGAACACAGGGTTTGTTTGAGCTGCGTTCGGCATTGCAAAAGGCCAGCAAAAGCTCTCTCAAAACAGGAGTCAGCTGAGAATGTTCGTGGTACTTGGAGAAGGAAGGCACAACTGTTAAGCACTTCTGCACGTGGCGATACGCTGCTTTTTCTACTTGTACTGCTGCAGGGCATTTGGAGAAGAGAGAGACGGCATTCTTCAAGTATGTGTTCTCCAAACAGCTGTGAAACAACACCTAGCACACTGCCGCGATGTAACGTCGTTCTCACGCCCCGCGTGCTGTCTACATTCGGCACACTCGCAACTCAGTTCCCAACTATCGGCAGCTGCTGGCTTAGCAAAGGAGCTCTGGAAGTAAAAGCCAGAGCAGAGCTGCACTTTCGACTTGCCCCACGTAAGCCACAGCAAACTCACGTGTGCGCTGTTTGTCTGTCTTCTTCCCGCAGCAGCTCTCATAGTGGTGTTTGGATCTCGGAGCCTGAACGTTGTTTCCACAGAGGGCTGGAAGAGAAACAGGTAACTGTCGTTGAACTGCTGCCTGACGACCACGACCGTGAATTCCGCCGGCAGGCCAGCGACTGCAAAGCTTGTCTTGCAGCTGCCACGCTGCACACACCAGCCTCGTCCTCTGCTTCTGTCGTCTTTGTCTTCTGGGTCTCGTCCTGCTTTCATTCTCGCGGAGGCAAATCGTCGTGTACTTCACGCACAGCGAAGAGCTCCTAAAGTACTGCTCATGCCGAAACGCACCCGCCAAGAGCACTTTTCTTCTAAACCCTCTATACTATGCCATTCTTCCTTTCTTGTGGTCGGAATTGAAACGGTACGCTTCTCGGCTACACTTCGCGTAGAACAACGGCGACTGCACAGCCAGCCGGCCTAGAGCTTCCCTCTGAAACTTGTCTTTCCACCACATTCAAGGGGCAAGCGTCTTTCTTCTGCAGCCTGCAGAGCGCCGCCCAATCGCCGCGCTCTTCGCACGCTTCTTTTCAGTTTTGGTGGCATATTACATAGAGGCACGTCCCGGAGAGATGTCTTGCAGAAAACAAAACCAAAAAAAAAAAAAAAAAAGGTCCAGTGTAGAAATTTGTCCTTCATGTTTGTTCCCTTCTCCTTCTTGCTGAGCGAGAGCTACCTGTACCCTTTGAACGCTGCCAAGAAAAAAGCGCAGCAGTGGATCTAAAAGCGAGGAGAAAGTGTGCACACGCACAGGATTTCTCTCCGGTGCTCTCCGTGCTGAAACGCGGCAAAGCGGAATGCCGCGCCCGGGTTTCACTTCTCGCTGCCTCAGAGACAGCCGAGAATGAAACGGCAGAACACAGGGTTTGTTTGAGCTGCGTTCGGCATTGCAAAAGGCCAGCAAAAGCTCTCTCAAAACAGGAGTCAGCTGAGAATGTTCGTGGTACTTGGAGAAGGAAGGCACAACTGTTAAGCACTTCTGCACGTGGCGATACGCTGCTTTTTCTACTTGTACTGCTGCAGGGCATTTGGAGAAGAGAGAGACGGCATTCTTCAAGTATGTGTTCTCCAAACAGCTGTGAAACAACACCTAGCACACTGCCGCGATGTAACGTCGTTCTCACGCCCCGCGTGCTGTCTACATTCGGCACACTCGCAACTCAGTTCCCAACTATCGGCAGCTGCTGGCTTAGCAAAGGAGCTCTGGAAGTAAAAGCCAGAGCAGAGCTGCACTTTCGACTTGCCCCACGTAAGCCACAGCAAACTCACGTGTGCGCTGTTTGTCTGTCTTCTTCCCGCAGCAGCTCTCATAGTGGTGTTTGGATCTCGGAGCCTGAACGTTGTTTCCACAGAGGGCTGGAAGAGAAACAGGTAACTGTCGTTGAACTGCTGCCTGACGACCACGACCGTGAATTCCGCCGGCAGGCCAGCGACTGCAAAGCTTGTCTTGCAGCTGCCACGCTGCACACACCAGCCTCGTCCTCTGCTTCTGTCGTCTTTGTCTTCTGGGTCTCGTCCTGCTTTCATTCTCGCGGAGGCAAATCGTCGTGTACTTCACGCACAGCGAAGAGCTCCTAAAGTACTGCTCATGCCGAAACGCACCCGCCAAGAGCACTTTTCTTCTAAACCCTCTATACTATGCCATTCTTCCTTTCTTGTGGTCGGAATTGAAACGGTACGCTTCTCGGCTACACTTCGCGTAGAACAACGGCGACTGCACAGCCAGCCGGCCTAGAGCTTCCCTCTGAAACTTGTCTTTCCACCACATTCAAGGGGCAAGCGTCTTTCTTCTGCAGCCTGCAGAGCGCCGCCCAATCGCCGCGCTCTTCGCACGCTTCTTTTCAGTTTTGGTGGCATATTACATAGAGGCACGTCCCGGAGAGATGTCTTGCAGAAAACAAAACCAAAAAAAAAAAAAAAAAAGGTCCAGTGTAGAAATTTGTCCTTCATGTTTGTTCCCTTCTCCTTCTTGCTGAGCGAGAGCTACCTGTACCCTTTGAACGCTGCCAAGAAAAAAGCGCAGCAGTGGATCTAAAAGCGAGGAGAAAGTGTGCACACGCACAGGATTTCTCTCCGGTGCTCTCCGTGCTGAAACGCGGCAAAGCGGAATGCCGCGCCCGGGTTTCACTTCTCGCTGCCTCAGAGACAGCCGAGAATGAAACGGCAGAACACAGGGTTTGTTTGAGCTGCGTTCGGCATTGCAAAAGGCCAGCAAAAGCTCTCTCAAAACAGGAGTCAGCTGAGAATGTTCGTGGTACTTGGAGAAGGAAGGCACAACTGTTAAGCACTTCTGCACGTGGCGATACGCTGCTTTTTCTACTTGTACTGCTGCAGGGCATTTGGAGAAGAGAGAGACGGCATTCTTCAAGTATGTGTTCTCCAAACAGCTGTGAAACAACACCTAGCACACTGCCGCGATGTAACGTCGTTCTCACGCCCCGCGTGCTGTCTACATTCGGCACACTCGCAACTCAGTTCCCAACTATCGGCAGCTGCTGGCTTAGCAAAGGAGCTCTGGAAGTAAAAGCCAGAGCAGAGCTGCACTTTCGACTTGCCCCACGTAAGCCACAGCAAACTCACGTGTGCGCTGTTTGTCTGTCTTCTTCCCGCAGCAGCTCTCATAGTGGTGTTTGGATCTCGGAGCCTGAACGTTGTTTCCACAGAGGGCTGGAAGAGAAACAGGTAACTGTCGTTGAACTGCTGCCTGACGACCACGACCGTGAATTCCGCCGGCAGGCCAGCGACTGCAAAGCTTGTCTTGCAGCTGCCACGCTGCACACACCAGCCTCGTCCTCTGCTTCTGTCGTCTTTGTCTTCTGGGTCTCGTCCTGCTTTCATTCTCGCGGAGGCAAATCGTCGTGTACTTCACGCACAGCGAAGAGCTCCTAAAGTACTGCTCATGCCGAAACGCACCCGCCAAGAGCACTTTTCTTCTAAACCCTCTATACTATGCCATTCTTCCTTTCTTGTGGTCGGAATTGAAACGGTACGCTTCTCGGCTACACTTCGCGTAGAACAACGGCGACTGCACAGCCAGCCGGCCTAGAGCTTCCCTCTGAAACTTGTCTTTCCACCACATTCAAGGGGCAAGCGTCTTTCTTCTGCAGCCTGCAGAGCGCCGCCCAATCGCCGCGCTCTTCGCACGCTTCTTTTCAGTTTTGGTGGCATATTACATAGAGGCACGTCCCGGAGAGATGTCTTGCAGAAAACAAAACCAAAAAAAAAAAAAAAAAAAGGTCCAGTGTAGAAATTTGTCCTTCATGTTTGTTCCCTTCTCCTTCTTGCTGAGCGAGAGCTACCTGTACCCTTTGAACGCTGCCAAGAAAAAAGCGCAGCAGTGGATCTAAAAGCGAGGAGAAAGTGTGCACACGCACAGGATTTCTCTCCGGTGCTCTCCGTGCTGAAACGCGGCAAAGCGGAATGCCGCGCCCGGGTTTCACTTCTCGCTGCCTCAGAGACAGCCGAGAATGAAACGGCAGAACACAGGGTTTGTTTGAGCTGCGTTCGGCATTGCAAAAGGCCAGCAAAAGCTCTCTCAAAACAGGAGTCAGCTGAGAATGTTCGTGGTACTTGGAGAAGGAAGGCACAACTGTTAAGCACTTCTGCACGTGGCGATACGCTGCTTTTTCTACTTGTACTGCTGCAGGGCATTTGGAGAAGAGAGAGACGGCATTCTTCAAGTATGTGTTCTCCAAACAGCTGTGAAACAACACCTAGCACACTGCCGCGATGTAACGTCGTTCTCACGCCCCGCGTGCTGTCTACATTCGGCACACTCGCAACTCAGTTCCCAACTATCGGCAGCTGCTGGCTTAGCAAAGGAGCTCTGGAAGTAAAAGCCAGAGCAGAGCTGCACTTTCGACTTGCCCCACGTAAGCCACAGCAAACTCACGTGTGCGCTGTTTGTCTGTCTTCTTCCCGCAGCAGCTCTCATAGTGGTGTTTGGATCTCGGAGCCTGAACGTTGTTTCCACAGAGGGCTGGAAGAGAAACAGGTAACTGTCGTTGAACTGCTGCCTGACGACCACGACCGTGAATTCCGCCGGCAGGCCAGCGACTGCAAAGCTTGTCTTGCAGCTGCCACGCTGCACACACCAGCCTCGTCCTCTGCTTCTGTCGTCTTTGTCTTCTGGGTCTCGTCCTGCTTTCATTCTCGCGGAGGCAAATCGTCGTGTACTTCACGCACAGCGAAGAGCTCCTAAAGTACTGCTCATGCCGAAACGCACCCGCCAAGAGCACTTTTCTTCTAAACCCTCTATACTATGCCATTCTTCCTTTCTTGTGGTCGGAATTGAAACGGTACGCTTCTCGGCTACACTTCGCGTAGAACAACGGCGACTGCACAGCCAGCCGGCCTAGAGCTTCCCTCTGAAACTTGTCTTTCCACCACATTCAAGGGGCAAGCGTCTTTCTTCTGCAGCCTGCAGAGCGCCGCCCAATCGCCGCGCTCTTCGCACGCTTCTTTTCAGTTTTGGTGGCATATTACATAGAGGCACGTCCCGGAGAGATGTCTTGCAGAAAACAAAACCAAAAAAAAAAAAAAAAAAAGGTCCAGTGTAGAAATTTGTCCTTCATGTTTGTTCCCTTCTCCTTCTTGCTGAGCGAGAGCTACCTGTACCCTTTGAACGCTGCCAAGAAAAAAGCGCAGCAGTGGATCTAAAAGCGAGGAGAAAGTGTGCACACGCACAGGATTTCTCTCCGGTGCTCTCCGTGCTGAAACGCGGCAAAGCGGAATGCCGCGCCCGGGTTTCACTTCTCGCTGCCTCAGAGACAGCCGAGAATGAAACGGCAGAACACAGGGTTTGTTTGAGCTGCGTTCGGCATTGCAAAAGGCCAGCAAAAGCTCTCTCAAAACAGGAGTCAGCTGAGAATGTTCGTGGTACTTGGAGAAGGAAGGCACAACTGTTAAGCACTTCTGCACGTGGCGATACGCTGCTTTTTCTACTTGTACTGCTGCAGGGCATTTGGAGAAGAGAGAGACGGCATTCTTCAAGTATGTGTTCTCCAAACAGCTGTGAAACAACACCTAGCACACTGCCGCGATGTAACGTCGTTCTCACGCCCCGCGTGCTGTCTACATTCGGCACACTCGCAACTCAGTTCCCAACTATCGGCAGCTGCTGGCTTAGCAAAGGAGCTCTGGAAGTAAAAGCCAGAGCAGAGCTGCACTTTCGACTTGCCCCACGTAAGCCACAGCAAACTCACGTGTGCGCTGTTTGTCTGTCTTCTTCCCGCAGCAGCTCTCATAGTGGTGTTTGGATCTCGGAGCCTGAACGTTGTTTCCACAGAGGGCTGGAAGAGAAACAGGTAACTGTCGTTGAACTGCTGCCTGACGACCACGACCGTGAATTCCGCCGGCAGGCCAGCGACTGCAAAGCTTGTCTTGCAGCTGCCACGCTGCACACACCAGCCTCGTCCTCTGCTTCTGTCGTCTTTGTCTTCTGGGTCTCGTCCTGCTTTCATTCTCGCGGAGGCAAATCGTCGTGTACTTCACGCACAGCGAAGAGCTCCTAAAGTACTGCTCATGCCGAAACGCACCCGCCAAGAGCACTTTTCTTCTAAACCCTCTATACTATGCCATTCTTCCTTTCTTGTGGTCGGAATTGAAACGGTACGCTTCTCGGCTACACTTCGCGTAGAACAACGGCGACTGCACAGCCAGCCGGCCTAGAGCTTCCCTCTGAAACTTGTCTTTCCACCACATTCAAGGGGCAAGCGTCTTTCTTCTGCAGCCTGCAGAGCGCCGCCCAATCGCCGCGCTCTTCGCACGCTTCTTTTCAGTTTTGGTGGCATATTACATAGAGGCACGTCCCGGAGAGATGTCTTGCAGAAAACAAAACCAAAAAAAAAAAAAAAAAAAGGTCCAGTGTAGAAATTTGTCCTTCATGTTTGTTCCCTTCTCCTTCTTGCTGAGCGAGAGCTACCTGTACCCTTTGAACGCTGCCAAGAAAAAAGCGCAGCAGTGGATCTAAAAGCGAGGAGAAAGTGTGCACACGCACAGGATTTCTCTCCGGTGCTCTCCGTGCTGAAACGCGGCAAAGCGGAATGCCGCGCCCGGGTTTCACTTCTCGCTGCCTCAGAGACAGCCGAGAATGAAACGGCAGAACACAGGGTTTGTTTGAGCTGCGTTCGGCATTGCAAAAGGCCAGCAAAAGCTCTCTCAAAACAGGAGTCAGCTGAGAATGTTCGTGGTACTTGGAGAAGGAAGGCACAACTGTTAAGCACTTCTGCACGTGGCGATACGCTGCTTTTTCTACTTGTACTGCTGCAGGGCATTTGGAGAAGAGAGAGACGGCATTCTTCAAGTATGTGTTCTCCAAACAGCTGTGAAACAACACCTAGCACACTGCCGCGATGTAACGTCGTTCTCACGCCCCGCGTGCTGTCTACATTCGGCACACTCGCAACTCAGTTCCCAACTATCGGCAGCTGCTGGCTTAGCAAAGGAGCTCTGGAAGTAAAAGCCAGAGCAGAGCTGCACTTTCGACTTGCCCCACGTAAGCCACAGCAAACTCACGTGTGCGCTGTTTGTCTGTCTTCTTCCCGCAGCAGCTCTCATAGTGGTGTTTGGATCTCGGAGCCTGAACGTTGTTTCCACAGAGGGCTGGAAGAGAAACAGGTAACTGTCGTTGAACTGCTGCCTGACGACCACGACCGTGAATTCCGCCGGCAGGCCAGCGACTGCAAAGCTTGTCTTGCAGCTGCCACGCTGCACACACCAGCCTCGTCCTCTGCTTCTGTCGTCTTTGTCTTCTGGGTCTCGTCCTGCTTTCATTCTCGCGGAGGCAAATCGTCGTGTACTTCACGCACAGCGAAGAGCTCCTAAAGTACTGCTCATGCCGAAACGCACCCGCCAAGAGCACTTTTCTTCTAAACCCTCTATACTATGCCATTCTTCCTTTCTTGTGGTCGGAATTGAAACGGTACGCTTCTCGGCTACACTTCGCGTAGAACAACGGCGACTGCACAGCCAGCCGGCCTAGAGCTTCCCTCTGAAACTTGTCTTTCCACCACATTCAAGGGGCAAGCGTCTTTCTTCTGCAGCCTGCAGAGCGCCGCCCAATCGCCGCGCTCTTCGCACGCTTCTTTTCAGTTTTGGTGGCATATTACATAGAGGCACGTCCCGGAGAGATGTCTTGCAGAAAACAAAACCAAAAAAAAAAAAAAAAAAAGGTCCAGTGTAGAAATTTGTCCTTCATGTTTGTTCCCTTCTCCTTCTTGCTGAGCGAGAGCTACCTGTACCCTTTGAACGCTGCCAAGAAAAAAGCGCAGCAGTGGATCTAAAAGCGAGGAGAAAGTGTGCACACGCACAGGATTTCTCTCCGGTGCTCTCCGTGCTGAAACGCGGCAAAGCGGAATGCCGCGCCCGGGTTTCACTTCTCGCTGCCTCAGAGACAGCCGAGAATGAAACGGCAGAACACAGGGTTTGTTTGAGCTGCGTTCGGCATTGCAAAAGGCCAGCAAAAGCTCTCTCAAAACAGGAGTCAGCTGAGAATGTTCGTGGTACTTGGAGAAGGAAGGCACAACTGTTAAGCACTTCTGCACGTGGCGATACGCTGCTTTTTCTACTTGTACTGCTGCAGGGCATTTGGAGAAGAGAGAGACGGCATTCTTCAAGTATGTGTTCTCCAAACAGCTGTGAAACAACACCTAGCACACTGCCGCGATGTAACGTCGTTCTCACGCCCCGCGTGCTGTCTACATTCGGCACACTCGCAACTCAGTTCCCAACTATCGGCAGCTGCTGGCTTAGCAAAGGAGCTCTGGAAGTAAAAGCCAGAGCAGAGCTGCACTTTCGACTTGCCCCACGTAAGCCACAGCAAACTCACGTGTGCGCTGTTTGTCTGTCTTCTTCCCGCAGCAGCTCTCATAGTGGTGTTTGGATCTCGGAGCCTGAACGTTGTTTCCACAGAGGGCTGGAAGAGAAACAGGTAACTGTCGTTGAACTGCTGCCTGACGACCACGACCGTGAATTCCGCCGGCAGGCCAGCGACTGCAAAGCTTGTCTTGCAGCTGCCACGCTGCACACACCAGCCTCGTCCTCTGCTTCTGTCGTCTTTGTCTTCTGGGTCTCGTCCTGCTTTCATTCTCGCGGAGGCAAATCGTCGTGTACTTCACGCACAGCGAAGAGCTCCTAAAGTACTGCTCATGCCGAAACGCACCCGCCAAGAGCACTTTTCTTCTAAACCCTCTATACTATGCCATTCTTCCTTTCTTGTGGTCGGAATTGAAACGGTACGCTTCTCGGCTACACTTCGCGTAGAACAACGGCGACTGCACAGCCAGCCGGCCTAGAGCTTCCCTCTGAAACTTGTCTTTCCACCACATTCAAGGGGCAAGCGTCTTTCTTCTGCAGCCTGCAGAGCGCCGCCCAATCGCCGCGCTCTTCGCACGCTTCTTTTCAGTTTTGGTGGCATATTACATAGAGGCACGTCCCGGAGAGATGTCTTGCAGAAAACAAAACCAAAAAAAAAAAAAAAAAAAGGTCCAGTGTAGAAATTTGTCCTTCATGTTTGTTCCCTTCTCCTTCTTGCTGAGCGAGAGCTACCTGTACCCTTTGAACGCTGCCAAGAAAAAAGCGCAGCAGTGGATCTAAAAGCGAGGAGAAAGTGTGCACACGCACAGGATTTCTCTCCGGTGCTCTCCGTGCTGAAACGCGGCAAAGCGGAATGCCGCGCCCGGGTTTCACTTCTCGCTGCCTCAGAGACAGCCGAGAATGAAACGGCAGAACACAGGGTTTGTTTGAGCTGCGTTCGGCATTGCAAAAGGCCAGCAAAAGCTCTCTCAAAACAGGAGTCAGCTGAGAATGTTCGTGGTACTTGGAGAAGGAAGGCACAACTGTTAAGCACTTCTGCACGTGGCGATACGCTGCTTTTTCTACTTGTACTGCTGCAGGGCATTTGGAGAAGAGAGAGACGGCATTCTTCAAGTATGTGTTCTCCAAACAGCTGTGAAACAACACCTAGCACACTGCCGCGATGTAACGTCGTTCTCACGCCCCGCGTGCTGTCTACATTCGGCACACTCGCAACTCAGTTCCCAACTATCGGCAGCTGCTGGCTTAGCAAAGGAGCTCTGGAAGTAAAAGCCAGAGCAGAGCTGCACTTTCGACTTGCCCCACGTAAGCCACAGCAAACTCACGTGTGCGCTGTTTGTCTGTCTTCTTCCCGCAGCAGCTCTCATAGTGGTGTTTGGATCTCGGAGCCTGAACGTTGTTTCCACAGAGGGCTGGAAGAGAAACAGGTAACTGTCGTTGAACTGCTGCCTGACGACCACGACCGTGAATTCCGCCGGCAGGCCAGCGACTGCAAAGCTTGTCTTGCAGCTGCCACGCTGCACACACCAGCCTCGTCCTCTGCTTCTGTCGTCTTTGTCTTCTGGGTCTCGTCCTGCTTTCATTCTCGCGGAGGCAAATCGTCGTGTACTTCACGCACAGCGAAGAGCTCCTAAAGTACTGCTCATGCCGAAACGCACCCGCCAAGAGCACTTTTCTTCTAAACCCTCTATACTATGCCATTCTTCCTTTCTTGTGGTCGGAATTGAAACGGTACGCTTCTCGGCTACACTTCGCGTAGAACAACGGCGACTGCACAGCCAGCCGGCCTAGAGCTTCCCTCTGAAACTTGTCTTTCCACCACATTCAAGGGGCAAGCGTCTTTCTTCTGCAGCCTGCAGAGCGCCGCCCAATCGCCGCGCTCTTCGCACGCTTCTTTTCAGTTTTGGTGGCATATTACATAGAGGCACGTCCCGGAGAGATGTCTTGCAGAAAACAAAACCAAAAAAAAAAAAAAAAAAAGGTCCAGTGTAGAAATTTGTCCTTCATGTTTGTTCCCTTCTCCTTCTTGCTGAGCGAGAGCTACCTGTACCCTTTGAACGCTGCCAAGAAAAAAGCGCAGCAGTGGATCTAAAAGCGAGGAGAAAGTGTGCACACGCACAGGATTTCTCTCCGGTGCTCTCCGTGCTGAAACGCGGCAAAGCGGAATGCCGCGCCCGGGTTTCACTTCTCGCTGCCTCAGAGACAGCCGAGAATGAAACGGCAGAACACAGGGTTTGTTTGAGCTGCGTTCGGCATTGCAAAAGGCCAGCAAAAGCTCTCTCAAAACAGGAGTCAGCTGAGAATGTTCGTGGTACTTGGAGAAGGAAGGCACAACTGTTAAGCACTTCTGCACGTGGCGATACGCTGCTTTTTCTACTTGTACTGCTGCAGGGCATTTGGAGAAGAGAGAGACGGCATTCTTCAAGTATGTGTTCTCCAAACAGCTGTGAAACAACACCTAGCACACTGCCGCGATGTAACGTCGTTCTCACGCCCCGCGTGCTGTCTACATTCGGCACACTCGCAACTCAGTTCCCAACTATCGGCAGCTGCTGGCTTAGCAAAGGAGCTCTGGAAGTAAAAGCCAGAGCAGAGCTGCACTTTCGACTTGCCCCACGTAAGCCACAGCAAACTCACGTGTGCGCTGTTTGTCTGTCTTCTTCCCGCAGCAGCTCTCATAGTGGTGTTTGGATCTCGGAGCCTGAACGTTGTTTCCACAGAGGGCTGGAAGAGAAACAGGTAACTGTCGTTGAACTGCTGCCTGACGACCACGACCGTGAATTCCGCCGGCAGGCCAGCGACTGCAAAGCTTGTCTTGCAGCTGCCACGCTGCACACACCAGCCTCGTCCTCTGCTTCTGTCGTCTTTGTCTTCTGGGTCTCGTCCTGCTTTCATTCTCGCGGAGGCAAATCGTCGTGTACTTCACGCACAGCGAAGAGCTCCTAAAGTACTGCTCATGCCGAAACGCACCCGCCAAGAGCACTTTTCTTCTAAACCCTCTATACTATGCCATTCTTCCTTTCTTGTGGTCGGAATTGAAACGGTACGCTTCTCGGCTACACTTCGCGTAGAACAACGGCGACTGCACAGCCAGCCGGCCTAGAGCTTCCCTCTGAAACTTGTCTTTCCACCACATTCAAGGGGCAAGCGTCTTTCTTCTGCAGCCTGCAGAGCGCCGCCCAATCGCCGCGCTCTTCGCACGCTTCTTTTCAGTTTTGGTGGCATATTACATAGAGGCACGTCCCGGAGAGATGTCTTGCAGAAAACAAAACCAAAAAAAAAAAAAAAAAAAGGTCCAGTGTAGAAATTTGTCCTTCATGTTTGTTCCCTTCTCCTTCTTGCTGAGCGAGAGCTACCTGTACCCTTTGAACGCTGCCAAGAAAAAAGCGCAGCAGTGGATCTAAAAGCGAGGAGAAAGTGTGCACACGCACAGGATTTCTCTCCGGTGCTCTCCGTGCTGAAACGCGGCAAAGCGGAATGCCGCGCCCGGGTTTCACTTCTCGCTGCCTCAGAGACAGCCGAGAATGAAACGGCAGAACACAGGGTTTGTTTGAGCTGCGTTCGGCATTGCAAAAGGCCAGCAAAAGCTCTCTCAAAACAGGAGTCAGCTGAGAATGTTCGTGGTACTTGGAGAAGGAAGGCACAACTGTTAAGCACTTCTGCACGTGGCGATACGCTGCTTTTTCTACTTGTACTGCTGCAGGGCATTTGGAGAAGAGAGAGACGGCATTCTTCAAGTATGTGTTCTCCAAACAGCTGTGAAACAACACCTAGCACACTGCCGCGATGTAACGTCGTTCTCACGCCCCGCGTGCTGTCTACATTCGGCACACTCGCAACTCAGTTCCCAACTATCGGCAGCTGCTGGCTTAGCAAAGGAGCTCTGGAAGTAAAAGCCAGAGCAGAGCTGCACTTTCGACTTGCCCCACGTAAGCCACAGCAAACTCACGTGTGCGCTGTTTGTCTGTCTTCTTCCCGCAGCAGCTCTCATAGTGGTGTTTGGATCTCGGAGCCTGAACGTTGTTTCCACAGAGGGCTGGAAGAGAAACAGGTAACTGTCGTTGAACTGCTGCCTGACGACCACGACCGTGAATTCCGCCGGCAGGCCAGCGACTGCAAAGCTTGTCTTGCAGCTGCCACGCTGCACACACCAGCCTCGTCCTCTGCTTCTGTCGTCTTTGTCTTCTGGGTCTCGTCCTGCTTTCATTCTCGCGGAGGCAAATCGTCGTGTACTTCACGCACAGCGAAGAGCTCCTAAAGTACTGCTCATGCCGAAACGCACCCGCCAAGAGCACTTTTCTTCTAAACCCTCTATACTATGCCATTCTTCCTTTCTTGTGGTCGGAATTGAAACGGTACGCTTCTCGGCTACACTTCGCGTAGAACAACGGCGACTGCACAGCCAGCCGGCCTAGAGCTTCCCTCTGAAACTTGTCTTTCCACCACATTCAAGGGGCAAGCGTCTTTCTTCTGCAGCCTGCAGAGCGCCGCCCAATCGCCGCGCTCTTCGCACGCTTCTTTTCAGTTTTGGTGGCATATTACATAGAGGCACGTCCCGGAGAGATGTCTTGCAGAAAACAAAACCAAAAAAAAAAAAAAAAAGCTCCAGTGTAGAAATTTGTCCTTCATGTTTGTTCCCTTCTCCTTCTTGCTGAGCGAGAGCTACCTGTACCCTTTGAACGCTGCCAAGAAAAAAGCGCAGCAGTGGATCTAAAAGCGAGGAGAAAGTGTGCACACGCACAGGATTTCTCTCCGGTGC
The DNA here is from genome assembly GCF_963662255.1 of Cinclus cinclus. Lineage (NCBI taxonomy): Eukaryota > Metazoa > Chordata > Aves > Passeriformes > Cinclidae > Cinclus > Cinclus cinclus. Next base: position 44,767,872 of record NC_085050.1, read on the forward strand.
TCTCCGTGCTGAAACGCGGCAAAGCGGAATGCCGCGCCCGGGCTTCACTTCTCGCTGCCTCAGAGACAGCCGAGAATGAAACGGCAGAACACAGGGTTTGTTTGAGCTGCGTTCGGCATTGCAAAAGGCCAGCAAAAGCTCTCTCAAAACAGGAGTCAGCTGAGAATGTTCGTGGTACTTGGAGAAGGAAGGCACAACTGTTAAGCACTTCTGCACGTGGCGATACGCTGCTTTTTCTACTTGTACTGCTGCAGGGCATTTGGAGAAGAGAGAGACGGCATTCTTCAAGTATGTGTTCTCCAAACAGCTGTGAAACAACACCTAGCACACTGCCGCGATGTAACGTCGTTCTCACGCCCCGCGTGCTGTCTACATTCGGCACACTCGCAACTCAGTTCCCAACTATCGGCAGCTGCTGGCTTAGCAAAGGAGCTCTGGAAGTAAAAGCCAGAGCAGAGCTGCACTTTCGACTTGCCCCACGTAAGCCACAGCAAACTCACGTGTGCGCTGTTTGTCTGTCTTCTTCCCGCAGCAGCTCTCATAGTGGTGTTTGGATCTCGGAGCCTGAACGTTGTTTCCACAGAGGGCTGGAAGAGAAACAGGTAACTGTCGTTGAACTGCTGCCTGACGACCACGACCGTGAATTCCGCCGGCAGGCCAGCGACTGCAAAGCTTGTCTTGCAGCTGCCACGCTGCACACACCAGCCTCGTCCTCTGCTTCTGTCGTCTTTGTCTTCTGGGTCTCGTCCTGCTTTCATTCTCGCGGAGGCAAATCGTCGTGTACTTCACGCACAGCGAAGAGCTCCTAAAGTACTGCTCATGCCGAAACGCACCCGCCAAGAGCACTTTTCTTCTAAACCCTCTATACTATGCCATTCTTCCTTTCTTGTGGTCGGAATTGAAACGGTACGCTTCTCGGCTACACTTCGCGTAGAACAACGGCGACTGCACAGCCAGCCGGCCTAGAGCTTCCCTCTGAAACTTGTCTTTCCACCACATTCAAGGGGCAAGCGTCTTTCTTCTGCAGCCTGCAGAGCGCCGCCCAATCGCCGCGCTCTTCGCACGCTTCTTTTCAGTTTTGGTGGCATATTACATAGAGGCACGTCCCGGAGAGATGTCTTGCAGAAAACAAAACCAAAAAAAAAAAAAAAAAAAGGTCCAGTGTAGAAATTTGTCCTTCATGTTTGTTCCCTTCTCCTTCTTGCTGAGCGAGAGCTACCTGTACCCTTTGAACGCTGCCAAGAAAAAAGCGCAGCAGTGGATCTAAAAGCGAGGAGAAAGTGTGCACACGCACAGGATTTCTCTCCGGTGCTCTCCGTGCTGAAACGCGGCAAAGCGGAATGCCGCGCCCGGGTTTCACTTCTCGCTGCCTCAGAGACAGCCGAGAATGAAACGGCAGAACACAGGGTTTGTTTGAGCTGCGTTCGGCATTGCAAAAGGCCAGCAAAAGCTCTCTCAAAACAGGAGTCAGCTGAGAATGTTCGTGGTACTTGGAGAAGGAAGGCACAACTGTTAAGCACTTCTGCACGTGGCGATACGCTGCTTTTTCTACTTGTACTGCTGCAGGGCATTTGGAGAAGAGAGAGACGGCATTCTTCAAGTATGTGTTCTCCAAACAGCTGTGAAACAACACCTAGCACACTGCCGCGATGTAACGTCGTTCTCACGCCCCGCGTGCTGTCTACATTCGGCACACTCGCAACTCAGTTCCCAACTATCGGCAGCTGCTGGCTTAGCAAAGGAGCTCTGGAAGTAAAAGCCAGAGCAGAGCTGCACTTTCGACTTGCCCCACGTAAGCCACAGCAAACTCACGTGTGCGCTGTTTGTCTGTCTTCTTCCCGCAGCAGCTCTCATAGTGGTGTTTGGATCTCGGAGCCTGAACGTTGTTTCCACAGAGGGCTGGAAGAGAAACAGGTAACTGTCGTTGAACTGCTGCCTGACGACCACGACCGTGAATTCCGCCGGCAGGCCAGCGACTGCAAAGCTTGTCTTGCAGCTGCCACGCTGCACACACCAGCCTCGTCCTCTGCTTCTGTCGTCTTTGTCTTCTGGGTCTCGTCCTGCTTTCATTCTCGCGGAGGCAAATCGTCGTGTACTTCACGCACAGCGAAGAGCTCCTAAAGTACTGCTCATGCCGAAACGCACCCGCCAAGAGCACTTTTCTTCTAAACCCTCTATACTATGCCATTCTTCCTTTCTTGTGGTCGGAATTGAAACGGTACGCTTCTCGGCTACACTTCGCGTAGAACAACGGCGACTGCACAGCCAGCCGGCCTAGAGCTTCCCTCTGAAACTTGTCTTTCCACCACATTCAAGGGGCAAGCGTCTTTCTTCTGCAGCCTGCAGAGCGCCGCCCAATCGCCGCGCTCTTCGCACGCTTCTTTTCAGTTTTGGTGGCATATTACATAGAGGCACGTCCCGGAGAGATGTCTTGCAGAAAACAAAACCAAAAAAAAAAAAAAAAAAAGGTCCAGTGTAGAAATTTGTCCTTCATGTTTGTTCCCTTCTCCTTCTTGCTGAGCGAGAGCTACCTGTACCCTTTGAACGCTGCCAAGAAAAAAGCGCAGCAGTGGATCTAAAAGCGAGGAGAAAGTGTGCACACGCACAGGATTTCTCTCCGGTGCTCTCCGTGCTGAAACGCGGCAAAGCGGAATGCCGCGCCCGGGTTTCACTTCTCGCTGCCTCAGAGACAGCCGAGAATGAAACGGCAGAACACAGGGTTTGTTTGAGCTGCGTTCGGCATTGCAAAAGGCCAGCAAAAGCTCTCTCAAAACAGGAGTCAGCTGAGAATGTTCGTGGTACTTGGAGAAGGAAGGCACAACTGTTAAGCACTTCTGCACGTGGCGATACGCTGCTTTTTCTACTTGTACTGCTGCAGGGCATTTGGAGAAGAGAGAGACGGCATTCTTCAAGTATGTGTTCTCCAAACAGCTGTGAAACAACACCTAGCACACTGCCGCGATGTAACGTCGTTCTCACGCCCCGCGTGCTGTCTACATTCGGCACACTCGCAACTCAGTTCCCAACTATCGGCAGCTGCTGGCTTAGCAAAGGAGCTCTGGAAGTAAAAGCCAGAGCAGAGCTGCACTTTCGACTTGCCCCACGTAAGCCACAGCAAACTCACGTGTGCGCTGTTTGTCTGTCTTCTTCCCGCAGCAGCTCTCATAGTGGTGTTTGGATCTCGGAGCCTGAACGTTGTTTCCACAGAGGGCTGGAAGAGAAACAGGTAACTGTCGTTGAACTGCTGCCTGACGACCACGACCGTGAATTCCGCCGGCAGGCCAGCGACTGCAAAGCTTGTCTTGCAGCTGCCACGCTGCACACACCAGCCTCGTCCTCTGCTTCTGTCGTCTTTGTCTTCTGGGTCTCGTCCTGCTTTCATTCTCGCGGAGGCAAATCGTCGTGTACTTCACGCACAGCGAAGAGCTCCTAAAGTACTGCTCATGCCGAAACGCACCCGCCAAGAGCACTTTTCTTCTAAACCCTCTATACTATGCCATTCTTCCTTTCTTGTGGTCGGAATTGAAACGGTACGCTTCTCGGCTACACTTCGCGTAGAACAACGGCGACTGCACAGCCAGCCGGCCTAGAGCTTCCCTCTGAAACTTGTCTTTCCACCACATTCAAGGGGCAAGCGTCTTTCTTCTGCAGCCTGCAGAGCGCCGCCCAATCGCCGCGCTCTTCGCACGCTTCTTTTCAGTTTTGGTGGCATATTACATAGAGGCACGTCCCGGAGAGATGTCTTGCAGAAAACAAAACCAAAAAAAAAAAAAAAAAAGGTCCAGTGTAGAAATTTGTCCTTCATGTTTGTTCCCTTCTCCTTCTTGCTGAGCGAGAGCTACCTGTACCCTTTGAACGCTGCCAAGAAAAAAGCGCAGCAGTGGATCTAAAAGCGAGGAGAAAGTGTGCACACGCACAGGATTTCTCTCCGGTGCTCTCCGTGCTGAAACGCGGCAAAGCGGAATGCCGCGCCCGGGTTTCACTTCTCGCTGCCTCAGAGACAGCCGAGAATGAAACGGCAGAACACAGGGTTTGTTTGAGCTGCGTTCGGCATTGCAAAAGGCCAGCAAAAGCTCTCTCAAAACAGGAGTCAGCTGAGAATGTTCGTGGTACTTGGAGAAGGAAGGCACAACTGTTAAGCACTTCTGCACGTGGCGATACGCTGCTTTTTCTACTTGTACTGCTGCAGGGCATTTGGAGAAGAGAGAGACGGCATTCTTCAAGTATGTGTTCTCCAAACAGCTGTGAAACAACACCTAGCACACTGCCGCGATGTAACGTCGTTCTCACGCCCCGCGTGCTGTCTACATTCGGCACACTCGCAACTCAGTTCCCAACTATCGGCAGCTGCTGGCTTAGCAAAGGAGCTCTGGAAGTAAAAGCCAGAGCAGAGCTGCACTTTCGACTTGCCCCACGTAAGCCACAGCAAACTCACGTGTGCGCTGTTTGTCTGTCTTCTTCCCGCAGCAGCTCTCATAGTGGTGTTTGGATCTCGGAGCCTGAACGTTGTTTCCACAGAGGGCTGGAAGAGAAACAGGTAACTGTCGTTGAACTGCTGCCTGACGACCACGACCGTGAATTCCGCCGGCAGGCCAGCGACTGCAAAGCTTGTCTTGCAGCTGCCACGCTGCACACACCAGCCTCGTCCTCTGCTTCTGTCGTCTTTGTCTTCTGGGTCTCGTCCTGCTTTCATTCTCGCGGAGGCAAATCGTCGTGTACTTCACGCACAGCGAAGAGCTCCTAAAGTACTGCTCATGCCGAAACGCACCCGCCAAGAGCACTTTTCTTCTAAACCCTCTATACTATGCCATTCTTCCTTTCTTGTGGTCGGAATTGAAACGGTACGCTTCTCGGCTACACTTCGCGTAGAACAACGGCGACTGCACAGCCAGCCGGCCTAGAGCTTCCCTCTGAAACTTGTCTTTCCACCACATTCAAGGGGCAAGCGTCTTTCTTCTGCAGCCTGCAGAGCGCCGCCCAATCGCCGCGCTCTTCGCACGCTTCTTTTCAGTTTTGGTGGCATATTACATAGAGGCACGTCCCGGAGAGATGTCTTGCAGAAAACAAAACCAAAAAAAAAAAAAAAAGTCCAGTGTAGAAATTTGTCCTTCATGTTTGTTCCCTTCTCCTTCTTGCTGAGCGAGAGCTACCTGTACCCTTTGAACGCTGCCAAGAAAAAAGCGCAGCAGTGGATCTAAAAGCGAGGAGAAAGTGTGCACACGCACAGGATTTCTCTCCGGTGCTCTCCGTGCTGAAACGCGGCAAAGCGGAATGCCGCGCCCGGGTTTCACTTCTCGCTGCCTCAGAGACAGCCGAGAATGAAACGGCAGAACACAGGGTTTGTTTGAGCTGCGTTCGGCATTGCAAAAGGCCAGCAAAAGCTCTCTCAAAACAGGAGTCAGCTGAGAATGTTCGTGGTACTTGGAGAAGGAAGGCACAACTGTTAAGCACTTCTGCACGTGGCGATACGCTGCTTTTTCTACTTGTACTGCTGCAGGGCATTTGGAGAAGAGAGAGACGGCATTCTTCAAGTATGTGTTCTCCAAACAGCTGTGAAACAACACCTAGCACACTGCCGCGATGTAACGTCGTTCTCACGCCCCGCGTGCTGTCTACATTCGGCACACTCGCAACTCAGTTCCCAACTATCGGCAGCTGCTGGCTTAGCAAAGGAGCTCTGGAAGTAAAAGCCAGAGCAGAGCTGCACTTTCGACTTGCCCCACGTAAGCCACAGCAAACTCACGTGTGCGCTGTTTGTCTGTCTTCTTCCCGCAGCAGCTCTCATAGTGGTGTTTGGATCTCGGAGCCTGAACGTTGTTTCCACAGAGGGCTGGAAGAGAAACAGGTAACTGTCGTTGAACTGCTGCCTGACGACCACGACCGTGAATTCCGCCGGCAGGCCAGCGACTGCAAAGCTTGTCTTGCAGCTGCCACGCTGCACACACCAGCCTCGTCCTCTGCTTCTGTCGTCTTTGTCTTCTGGGTCTCGTCCTGCTTTCATTCTCGCGGAGGCAAATCGTCGTGTACTTCACGCACAGCGAAGAGCTCCTAAAGTACTGCTCATGCCGAAACGCACCCGCCAAGAGCACTTTTCTTCTAAACCCTCTATACTATGCCATTCTTCCTTTCTTGTGGTCGGAATTGAAACGGTACGCTTCTCGGCTACACTTCGCGTAGAACAACGGCGACTGCACAGCCAGCCGGCCTAGAGCTTCCCTCTGAAACTTGTCTTTCCACCACATTCAAGGGGCAAGCGTCTTTCTTCTGCAGCCTGCAGAGCGCCGCCCAATCGCCGCGCTCTTCGCACGCTTCTTTTCAGTTTTGGTGGCATATTACATAGAGGCACGTCCCGGAGAGATGTCTTGCAGAAAACAAAACCAAAAAAAAAAAAAAAAAAGGTCCAGTGTAGAAATTTGTCCTTCATGTTTGTTCCCTTCTCCTTCTTGCTGAGCGAGAGCTACCTGTACCCTTTGAACGCTGCCAAGAAAAAAGCGCAGCAGTGGATCTAAAAGCGAGGAGAAAGTGTGCACACGCACAGGATTTCTCTCCGGTGCTCTCCGTGCTGAAACGCGGCAAAGCGGAATGCCGCGCCCGGGTTTCACTTCTCGCTGCCTCAGAGACAGCCGAGAATGAAACGGCAGAACACAGGGTTTGTTTGAGCTGCGTTCGGCATTGCAAAAGGCCAGCAAAAGCTCTCTCAAAACAGGAGTCAGCTGAGAATGTTCGTGGTACTTGGAGAAGGAAGGCACAACTGTTAAGCACTTCTGCACGTGGCGATACGCTGCTTTTTCTACTTGTACTGCTGCAGGGCATTTGGAGAAGAGAGAGACGGCATTCTTCAAGTATGTGTTCTCCAAACAGCTGTGAAACAACACCTAGCACACTGCCGCGATGTAACGTCGTTCTCACGCCCCGCGTGCTGTCTACATTCGGCACACTCGCAACTCAGTTCCCAACTATCGGCAGCTGCTGGCTTAGCAAAGGAGCTCTGGAAGTAAAAGCCAGAGCAGAGCTGCACTTTCGACTTGCCCCACGTAAGCCACAGCAAACTCACGTGTGCGCTGTTTGTCTGTCTTCTTCCCGCAGCAGCTCTCATAGTGGTGTTTGGATCTCGGAGCCTGAACGTTGTTTCCACAGAGGGCTGGAAGAGAAACAGGTAACTGTCGTTGAACTGCTGCCTGACGACCACGACCGTGAATTCCGCCGGCAGGCCAGCGACTGCAAAGCTTGTCTTGCAGCTGCCACGCTGCACACACCAGCCTCGTCCTCTGCTTCTGTCGTCTTTGTCTTCTGGGTCTCGTCCTGCTTTCATTCTCGCGGAGGCAAATCGTCGTGTACTTCACGCACAGCGAAGAGCTCCTAAAGTACTGCTCATGCCGAAACGCACCCGCCAAGAGCACTTTTCTTCTAAACCCTCTATACTATGCCATTCTTCCTTTCTTGTGGTCGGAATTGAAACGGTACGCTTCTCGGCTACACTTCGCGTAGAACAACGGCGACTGCACAGCCAGCCGGCCTAGAGCTTCCCTCTGAAACTTGTCTTTCCACCACATTCAAGGGGCAAGCGTCTTTCTTCTGCAGCCTGCAGAGCGCCGCCCAATCGCCGCGCTCTTCGCACGCTTCTTTTCAGTTTTGGTGGCATATTACATAGAGGCACGTCCCGGAGAGATGTCTTGCAGAAAACAAAACCAAAAAAAAAAAAAAAAAAGGTCCAGTGTAGAAATTTGTCCTTCATGTTTGTTCCCTTCTCCTTCTTGCTGAGCGAGAGCTACCTGTACCCTTTGAACGCTGCCAAGAAAAAAGCGCAGCAGTGGATCTAAAAGCGAGGAGAAAGTGTGCACACGCACAGGATTTCTCTCCGGTGCTCTCCGTGCTGAAACGCGGCAAAGCGGAATGCCGCGCCCGGGTTTCACTTCTCGCTGCCTCAGAGACAGCCGAGAATGAAACGGCAGAACACAGGGTTTGTTTGAGCTGCGTTCGGCATTGCAAAAGGCCAGCAAAAGCTCTCTCAAAACAGGAGTCAGCTGAGAATGTTCGTGGTACTTGGAGAAGGAAGGCACAACTGTTAAGCACTTCTGCACGTGGCGATACGCTGCTTTTTCTACTTGTACTGCTGCAGGGCATTTGGAGAAGAGAGAGACGGCATTCTTCAAGTATGTGTTCTCCAAACAGCTGTGAAACAACACCTAGCACACTGCCGCGATGTAACGTCGTTCTCACGCCCCGCGTGCTGTCTACATTCGGCACACTCGCAACTCAGTTCCCAACTATCGGCAGCTGCTGGCTTAGCAAAGGAGCTCTGGAAGTAAAAGCCAGAGCAGAGCTGCACTTTCGACTTGCCCCACGTAAGCCACAGCAAACTCACGTGTGCGCTGTTTGTCTGTCTTCTTCCCGCAGCAGCTCTCATAGTGGTGTTTGGATCTCGGAGCCTGAACGTTGTTTCCACAGAGGGCTGGAAGAGAAACAGGTAACTGTCGTTGAACTGCTGCCTGACGACCACGACCGTGAATTCCGCCGGCAGGCCAGCGACTGCAAAGCTTGTCTTGCAGCTGCCACGCTGCACACACCAGCCTCGTCCTCTGCTTCTGTCGTCTTTGTCTTCTGGGTCTCGTCCTGCTTTCATTCTCGCGGAGGCAAATCGTCGTGTACTTCACGCACAGCGAAGAGCTCCTAAAGTACTGCTCATGCCGAAACGCACCCGCCAAGAGCACTTTTCTTCTAAACCCTCTATACTATGCCATTCTTCCTTTCTTGTGGTCGGAATTGAAACGGTACGCTTCTCGGCTACACTTCGCGTAGAACAACGGCGACTGCACAGCCAGCCGGCCTAGAGCTTCCCTCTGAAACTTGTCTTTCCACCACATTCAAGGGGCAAGCGTCTTTCTTCTGCAGCCTGCAGAGCGCCGCCCAATCGCCGCGCTCTTCGCACGCTTCTTTTCAGTTTTGGTGGCATATTACATAGAGGCACGTCCCGGAGAGATGTCTTGCAGAAAACAAAACCAAAAAAAAAAAAAAAAAAAGGTCCAGTGTAGAAATTTGTCCTTCATGTTTGTTCCCTTCTCCTTCTTGCTGAGCGAGAGCTACCTGTACCCTTTGAACGCTGCCAAGAAAAAAGCGCAGCAGTGGATCTAAAAGCGAGGAGAAAGTGTGCACACGCACAGGATTTCTCTCCGGTGCTCTCCGTGCTGAAACGCGGCAAAGCGGAATGCCGCGCCCGGGTTTCACTTCTCGCTGCCTCAGAGACAGCCGAGAATGAAACGGCAGAACACAGGGTTTGTTTGAGCTGCGTTCGGCATTGCAAAAGGCCAGCAAAAGCTCTCTCAAAACAGGAGTCAGCTGAGAATGTTCGTGGTACTTGGAGAAGGAAGGCACAACTGTTAAGCACTTCTGCACGTGGCGATACGCTGCTTTTTCTACTTGTACTGCTGCAGGGCATTTGGAGAAGAGAGAGACGGCATTCTTCAAGTATGTGTTCTCCAAACAGCTGTGAAACAACACCTAGCACACTGCCGCGATGTAACGTCGTTCTCACGCCCCGCGTGCTGTCTACATTCGGCACACTCGCAACTCAGTTCCCAACTATCGGCAGCTGCTGGCTTAGCAAAGGAGCTCTGGAAGTAAAAGCCAGAGCAGAGCTGCACTTTCGACTTGCCCCACGTAAGCCACAGCAAACTCACGTGTGCGCTGTTTGTCTGTCTTCTTCCCGCAGCAGCTCTCATAGTGGTGTTTGGATCTCGGAGCCTGAACGTTGTTTCCACAGAGGGCTGGAAGAGAAACAGGTAACTGTCGTTGAACTGCTGCCTGACGACCACGACCGTGAATTCCGCCGGCAGGCCAGCGACTGCAAAGCTTGTCTTGCAGCTGCCACGCTGCACACACCAGCCTCGTCCTCTGCTTCTGTCGTCTTTGTCTTCTGGGTCTCGTCCTGCTTTCATTCTCGCGGAGGCAAATCGTCGTGTACTTCACGCACAGCGAAGAGCTCCTAAAGTACTGCTCATGCCGAAACGCACCCGCCAAGAGCACTTTTCTTCTAAACCCTCTATACTATGCCATTCTTCCTTTCTTGTGGTCGGAATTGAAACGGTACGCTTCTCGGCTACACTTCGCGTAGAACAACGGCGACTGCACAGCCAGCCGGCCTAGAGCTTCCCTCTGAAACTTGTCTTTCCACCACATTCAAGGGGCAAGCGTCTTTCTTCTGCAGCCTGCAGAGCGCCGCCCAATCGCCGCGCTCTTCGCACGCTTCTTTTCAGTTTTGGTGGCATATTACATAGAGGCACGTCCCGGAGAGATGTCTTGCAGAAAACAAAACCAAAAAAAAAAAAAAAAAGCTCCAGTGTAGAAATTTGTCCTTCATGTTTGTTCCCTTCTCCTTCTTGCTGAGCGAGAGCTACCTGTACCCTTTGAACGCTGCCAAGAAAAAAGCGCAGCAGTGGATCTAAAAGCGAGGAGAAAGTGTGCACACGCACAGGATTTCTCTCCGGTGCTCTCCGTGCTGAAACGCGGCAAAGCGGAATGCCGCGCCCGGGTTTCACTTCTCGCTGCCTCAGAGACAGCCGAGAATGAAACGGCAGAACACAGGGTTTGTTTGAGCTGCGTTCGGCATTGCAAAAGGCCAGCAAAAGCTCTCTCAAAACAGGAGTCAGCTGAGAATGTTCGTGGTACTTGGAGAAGGAAGGCACAACTGTTAAGCACTTCTGCACGTGGCGATACGCTGCTTTTTCTACTTGTACTGCTGCAGGGCATTTGGAGAAGAGAGAGACGGCATTCTTCAAGTATGTGTTCTCCAAACAGCTGTGAAACAACACCTAGCACACTGCCGCGATGTAACGTCGTTCTCACGCCCCGCGTGCTGTCTACATTCGGCACACTCGCAACTCAGTTCCCAACTATCGGCAGCTGCTGGCTTAGCAAAGGAGCTCTGGAAGTAAAAGCCAGAGCAGAGCTGCACTTTCGACTTGCCCCACGTAAGCCACAGCAAACTCACGTGTGCGCTGTTTGTCTGTCTTCTTCCCGCAGCAGCTCTCATAGTGGTGTTTGGATCTCGGAGCCTGAACGTTGTTTCCACAGAGGGCTGGAAGAGAAACAGGTAACTGTCGTTGAACTGCTGCCTGACGACCACGACCGTGAATTCCGCCGGCAGGCCAGCGACTGCAAAGCTTGTCTTGCAGCTGCCACGCTGCACACACCAGCCTCGTCCTCTGCTTCTGTCGTCTTTGTCTTCTGGGTCTCGTCCTGCTTTCATTCTCGCGGAGGCAAATCGTCGTGTACTTCACGCACAGCGAAGAGCTCCTAAAGTACTGCTCATGCCGAAACGCACCCGCCAAGAGCACTTTTCTTCTAAACCCTCTATACTATGCCATTCTTCCTTTCTTGTGGTCGGAATTGAAACGGTACGCTTCTCGGCTACACTTCGCGTAGAACAACGGCGACTGCACAGCCAGCCGGCCTAGAGCTTCCCTCTGAAACTTGTCTTTCCACCACATTCAAGGGGCAAGCGTCTTTCTTCTGCAGCCTGCAGAGCGCCGCCCAATCGCCGCGCTCTTCGCACGCTTCTTTTCAGTTTTGGTGGCATATTACATAGAGGCACGTCCCGGAGAGATGTCTTGCAGAAAACAAAACCAAAAAAAAAAAAAAAAAAAGGTCCAGTGTAGAAATTTGTCCTTCATGTTTGTTCCCTTCTCCTTCTTGCTGAGCGAGAGCTACCTGTACCCTTTGAACGCTGCCAAGAAAAAAGCGCAGCAGTGGATCTAAAAGCGAGGAGAAAGTGTGCACACGCACAGGATTTCTCTCCGGTGCTCTCCGTGCTGAAACGCGGCAAAGCGGAATGCCGCGCCCGGGTTTCACTTCTCGCTGCCTCAGAGACAGCCGAGAATGAAACGGCAGAACACAGGGTTTGTTTGAGCTGCGTTCGGCATTGCAAAAGGCCAGCAAAAGCTCTCTCAAAACAGGAGTCAGCTGAGAATGTTCGTGGTACTTGGAGAAGGAAGGCACAACTGTTAAGCACTTCTGCACGTGGCGATACGCTGCTTTTTCTACTTGTACTGCTGCAGGGCATTTGGAGAAGAGAGAGACGGCATTCTTCAAGTATGTGTTCTCCAAACAGCTGTGAAACAACACCTAGCACACTGCCGCGATGTAACGTCGTTCTCACGCCCCGCGTGCTGTCTACATTCGGCACACTCGCAACTCAGTTCCCAACTATCGGCAGCTGCTGGCTTAGCAAAGGAGCTCTGGAAGTAAAAGCCAGAGCAGAGCTGCACTTTCGACTTGCCCCACGTAAGCCACAGCAAACTCACGTGTGCGCTGTTTGTCTGTCTTCTTCCCGCAGCAGCTCTCATAGTGGTGTTTGGATCTCGGAGCCTGAACGTTGTTTCCACAGAGGGCTGGAAGAGAAACAGGTAACTGTCGTTGAACTGCTGCCTGACGACCACGACCGTGAATTCCGCCGGCAGGCCAGCGACTGCAAAGCTTGTCTTGCAGCTGCCACGCTGCACACACCAGCCTCGTCCTCTGCTTCTGTCGTCTTTGTCTTCTGGGTCTCGTCCTGCTTTCATTCTCGCGGAGGCAAATCGTCGTGTACTTCACGCACAGCGAAGAGCTCCTAAAGTACTGCTCATGCCGAAACGCACCCGCCAAGAGCACTTTTCTTCTAAACCCTCTATACTATGCCATTCTTCCTTTCTTGTGGTCGGAATTGAAACGGTACGCTTCTCGGCTACACTTCGCGTAGAACAACGGCGACTGCACAGCCAGCCGGCCTAGAGCTTCCCTCTGAAACTTGTCTTTCCACCACATTCAAGGGGCAAGCGTCTTTCTTCTGCAGCCTGCAGAGCGCCGCCCAATCGCCGCGCTCTTCGCACGCTTCTTTTCAGTTTTGGTGGCATATTACATAGAGGCACGTCCCGGAGAGATGTCTTGCAGAAAACAAAACCAAAAAAAAAAAAAAAAAAAGGTCCAGTGTAGAAATTTGTCCTTCATGTTTGTTCCCTTCTCCTTCTTGCTGAGCGAGAGCTACCTGTACCCTTTGAACGCTGCCAAGAAAAAAGCGCAGCAGTGGATCTAAAAGCGAGGAGAAAGTGTGCACACGCACAGGATTTCTCTCCGGTGCTCTCCGTGCTGAAACGCGGCAAAGCGGAATGCCGCGCCCGGGTTTCACTTCTCGCTGCCTCAGAGACAGCCGAGAATGAAACGGCAGAACACAGGGTTTGTTTGAGCTGCGTTCGGCATTGCAAAAGGCCAGCAAAAGCTCTCTCAAAACAGGAGTCAGCTGAGAATGTTCGTGGTACTTGGAGAAGGAAGGCACAACTGTTAAGCACTTCTGCACGTGGCGATACGCTGCTTTTTCTACTTGTACTGCTGCAGGGCATTTGGAGAAGAGAGAGACGGCATTCTTCAAGTATGTGTTCTCCAAACAGCTGTGAAACAACACCTAGCACACTGCCGCGATGTAACGTCGTTCTCACGCCCCGCGTGCTGTCTACATTCGGCACACTCGCAACTCAGTTCCCAACTATCGGCAGCTGCTGGCTTAGCAAAGGAGCTCTGGAAGTAAAAGCCAGAGCAGAGCTGCACTTTCGACTTGCCCCACGTAAGCCACAGCAAACTCACGTGTGCGCTGTTTGTCTGTCTTCTTCCCGCAGCAGCTCTCATAGTGGTGTTTGGATCTCGGAGCCTGAACGTTGTTTCCACAGAGGGCTGGAAGAGAAACAGGTAACTGTCGTTGAACTGCTGCCTGACGACCACGACCGTGAATTCCGCCGGCAGGCCAGCGACTGCAAAGCTTGTCTTGCAGCTGCCACGCTGCACACACCAGCCTCGTCCTCTGCTTCTGTCGTCTTTGTCTTCTGGGTCTCGTCCTGCTTTCATTCTCGCGGAGGCAAATCGTCGTGTACTTCACGCACAGCGAAGAGCTCCTAAAGTACTGCTCATGCCGAAACGCACCCGCCAAGAGCACTTTTCTTCTAAACCCTCTATACTATGCCATTCTTCCTTTCTTGTGGTCGGAATTGAAACGGTACGCTTCTCGGCTACACTTCGCGTAGAACAACGGCGACTGCACAGCCAGCCGGCCTAGAGCTTCCCTCTGAAACTTGTCTTTCCACCACATTCAAGGGGCAAGCGTCTTTCTTCTGCAGCCTGCAGAGCGCCGCCCAATCGCCGCGCTCTTCGCACGCTTCTTTTCAGTTTTGGTGGCATATTACATAGAGGCACGTCCCGGAGAGATGTCTTGCAGAAAACAAAACCAAAAAAAAAAAAAAAAAAAGGTCCAGTGTAGAAATTTGTCCTTCATGTTTGTTCCCTTCTCCTTCTTGCTGAGCGAGAGCTACCTGTACCCTTTGAACGCTGCCAAGAAAAAAGCGCAGCAGTGGATCTAAAAGCGAGGAGAAAGTGTGCACACGCACAGGATTTCTCTCCGGTGCTCTCCGTGCTGAAACGCGGCAAAGCGGAATGCCGCGCCCGGGTTTCACTTCTCGCTGCCTCAGAGACAGCCGAGAATGAAACGGCAGAACACAGGGTTTGTTTGAGCTGCGTTCGGCATTGCAAAAGGCCAGCAAAAGCTCTCTCAAAACAGGAGTCAGCTGAGAATGTTCGTGGTACTTGGAGAAGGAAGGCACAACTGTTAAGCACTTCTGCACGTGGCGATACGCTGCTTTTTCTACTTGTACTGCTGCAGGGCATTTGGAGAAGAGAGAGACGGCATTCTTCAAGTATGTGTTCTCCAAACAGCTGTGAAACAACACCTAGCACACTGCCGCGATGTAACGTCGTTCTCACGCCCCGCGTGCTGTCTACATTCGGCACACTCGCAACTCAGTTCCCAACTATCGGCAGCTGCTGGCTTAGCAAAGGAGCTCTGGAAGTAAAAGCCAGAGCAGAGCTGCACTTTCGACTTGCCCCACGTAAGCCACAGCAAACTCACGTGTGCGCTGTTTGTCTGTCTTCTTCCCGCAGCAGCTCTCATAGTGGTGTTTGGATCTCGGAGCCTGAACGTTGTTTCCACAGAGGGCTGGAAGAGAAACAGGTAACTGTCGTTGAACTGCTGCCTGACGACCACGACCGTGAATTCCGCCGGCAGGCCAGCGACTGCAAAGCTTGTCTTGCAGCTGCCACGCTGCACACACCAGCCTCGTCCTCTGCTTCTGTCGTCTTTGTCTTCTGGGTCTCGTCCTGCTTTCATTCTCGCGGAGGCAAATCGTCGTGTACTTCACGCACAGCGAAGAGCTCCTAAAGTACTGCTCATGCCGAAACGCACCCGCCAAGAGCACTTTTCTTCTAAACCCTCTATACTATGCCATTCTTCCTTTCTTGTGGTCGGAATTGAAACGGTACGCTTCTCGGCTACACTTCGCGTAGAACAACGGCGACTGCACAGCCAGCCGGCCTAGAGCTTCCCTCTGAAACTTGTCTTTCCACCACATTCAAGGGGCAAGCGTCTTTCTTCTGCAGCCTGCAGAGCGCCGCCCAATCGCCGCGCTCTTCGCACGCTTCTTTTCAGTTTTGGTGGCATATTACATAGAGGCACGTCCCGGAGAGATGTCTTGCAGAAAACAAAACCAAAAAAAAAAAAAAAAAAAGGTCCAGTGTAGAAATTTGTCCTTCATGTTTGTTCCCTTCTCCTTCTTGCTGAGCGAGAGCTACCTGTACCCTTTGAACGCTGCCAAGAAAAAAGCGCAGCAGTGGATCTAAAAGCGAGGAGAAAGTGTGCACACGCACAGGATTTCTCTCCGGTGCTCTCCGTGCTGAAACGCGGCAAAGCGGAATGCCGCGCCCGGGTTTCACTTCTCGCTGCCTCAGAGACAGCCGAGAATGAAACGGCAGAACACAGGGTTTGTTTGAGCTGCGTTCGGCATTGCAAAAGGCCAGCAAAAGCTCTCTCAAAACAGGAGTCAGCTGAGAATGTTCGTGGTACTTGGAGAAGGAAGGCACAACTGTTAAGCACTTCTGCACGTGGCGATACGCTGCTTTTTCTACTTGTACTGCTGCAGGGCATTTGGAGAAGAGAGAGACGGCATTCTTCAAGTATGTGTTCTCCAAACAGCTGTGAAACAACACCTAGCACACTGCCGCGATGTAACGTCGTTCTCACGCCCCGCGTGCTGTCTACATTCGGCACACTCGCAACTCAGTTCCCAACTATCGGCAGCTGCTGGCTTAGCAAAGGAGCTCTGGAAGTAAAAGCCAGAGCAGAGCTGCACTTTCGACTTGCCCCACGTAAGCCACAGCAAACTCACGTGTGCGCTGTTTGTCTGTCTTCTTCCCGCAGCAGCTCTCATAGTGGTGTTTGGATCTCGGAGCCTGAACGTTGTTTCCACAGAGGGCTGGAAGAGAAACAGGTAACTGTCGTTGAACTGCTGCCTGACGACCACGACCGTGAATTCCGCCGGCAGGCCAGCGACTGCAAAGCTTGTCTTGCAGCTGCCACGCTGCACACACCAGCCTCGTCCTCTGCTTCTGTCGTCTTTGTCTTCTGGGTCTCGTCCTGCTTTCATTCTCGCGGAGGCAAATCGTCGTGTACTTCACGCACAGCGAAGAGCTCCTAAAGTACTGCTCATGCCGAAACGCACCCGCCAAGAGCACTTTTCTTCTAAACCCTCTATACTATGCCATTCTTCCTTTCTTGTGGTCGGAATTGAAACGGTACGCTTCTCGGCTACACTTCGCGTAGAACAACGGCGACTGCACAGCCAGCCGGCCTAGAGCTTCCCTCTGAAACTTGTCTTTCCACCACATTCAAGGGGCAAGCGTCTTTCTTCTGCAGCCTGCAGAGCGCCGCCCAATCGCCGCGCTCTTCGCACGCTTCTTTTCAGTTTTGGTGGCATATTACATAGAGGCACGTCCCGGAGAGATGTCTTGCAGAAAACAAAACCAAAAAAAAAAAAAAAAAAGGTCCAGTGTAGAAATTTGTCCTTCATGTTTGTTCCCTTCTCCTTCTTGCTGAGCGAGAGCTACCTGTACCCTTTGAACGCTGCCAAGAAAAAAGCGCAGCAGTGGATCTAAAAGCGAGGAGAAAGTGTGCACACGCACAGGATTTCTCTCCGGTGCTCTCCGTGCTGAAACGCGGCAAAGCGGAATGCCGCGCCCGGGTTTCACTTCTCGCTGCCTCAGAGACAGCCGAGAATGAAACGGCAGAACACAGGGTTTGTTTGAGCTGCGTTCGGCATTGCAAAAGGCCAGCAAAAGCTCTCTCAAAACAGGAGTCAGCTGAGAATGTTCGTGGTACTTGGAGAAGGAAGGCACAACTGTTAAGCACTTCTGCACGTGGCGATACGCTGCTTTTTCTACTTGTACTGCTGCAGGGCATTTGGAGAAGAGAGAGACGGCATTCTTCAAGTATGTGTTCTCCAAACAGCTGTGAAACAACACCTAGCACACTGCCGCGATGTAACGTCGTTCTCACGCCCCGCGTGCTGTCTACATTCGGCACACTCGCAACTCAGTTCCCAACTATCGGCAGCTGCTGGCTTAGCAAAGGAGCTCTGGAAGTAAAAGCCAGAGCAGAGCTGCACTTTCGACTTGCCCCACGTAAGCCACAGCAAACTCACGTGTGCGCTGTTTGTCTGTCTTCTTCCCGCAGCAGCTCTCATAGTGGTGTTTGGATCTCGGAGCCTGAACGTTGTTTCCACAGAGGGCTGGAAGAGAAACAGGTAACTGTCGTTGAACTGCTGCCTGACGACCACGACCGTGAATTCCGCCGGCAGGCCAGCGACTGCAAAGCTTGTCTTGCAGCTGCCACGCTGCACACACCAGCCTCGTCCTCTGCTTCTGTCGTCTTTGTCTTCTGGGTCTCGTCCTGCTTTCATTCTCGCGGAGGCAAATCGTCGTGTACTTCACGCACAGCGAAGAGCTCCTAAAGTACTGCTCATGCCGAAACGCACCCGCCAAGAGCACTTTTCTTCTAAACCCTCTATACTATGCCATTCTTCCTTTCTTGTGGTCGGAATTGAAACGGTACGCTTCTCGGCTACACTTCGCGTAGAACAACGGCGACTGCACAGCCAGCCGGCCTAGAGCTTCCCTCTGAAACTTGTCTTTCCACCACATTCAAGGGGCAAGCGTCTTTCTTCTGCAGCCTGCAGAGCGCCGCCCAATCGCCGCGCTCTTCGCACGCTTCTTTTCAGTTTTGGTGGCATATTACATAGAGGCACGTCCCGGAGAGATGTCTTGCAGAAAACAAAACCAAAAAAAAAAAAAAAAAAAGGTCCAGTGTAGAAATTTGTCCTTCATGTTTGTTCCCTTCTCCTTCTTGCTGAGCGAGAGCTACCTGTACCCTTTGAACGCTGCCAAGAAAAAAGCGCAGCAGTGGATCTAAAAGCGAGGAGAAAGTGTGCACACGCACAGGATTTCTCTCCGGTGCTCTCCGTGCTGAAACGCGGCAAAGCGGAATGCCGCGCCCGGGTTTCACTTCTCGCTGCCTCAGAGACAGCCGAGAATGAAACGGCAGAACACAGGGTTTGTTTGAGCTGCGTTCGGCATTGCAAAAGGCCAGCAAAAGCTCTCTCAAAACAGGAGTCAGCTGAGAATGTTCGTGGTACTTGGAGAAGGAAGGCACAACTGTTAAGCACTTCTGCACGTGGCGATACGCTGCTTTTTCTACTTGTACTGCTGCAGGGCATTTGGAGAAGAGAGAGACGGCATTCTTCAAGTATGTGTTCTCCAAACAGCTGTGAAACAACACCTAGCACACTGCCGCGATGTAACGTCGTTCTCACGCCCCGCGTGCTGTCTACATTCGGCACACTCGCAACTCAGTTCCCAACTATCGGCAGCTGCTGGCTTAGCAAAGGAGCTCTGGAAGTAAAAGCCAGAGCAGAGCTGCACTTTCGACTTGCCCCACGTAAGCCACAGCAAACTCACGTGTGCGCTGTTTGTCTGTCTTCTTCCCGCAGCAGCTCTCATAGTGGTGTTTGGATCTCGGAGCCTGAACGTTGTTTCCACAGAGGGCTGGAAGAGAAACAGGTAACTGTCGTTGAACTGCTGCCTGACGACCACGACCGTGAATTCCGCCGGCAGGCCAGCGACTGCAAAGCTTGTCTTGCAGCTGCCACGCTGCACACACCAGCCTCGTCCTCTGCTTCTGTCGTCTTTGTCTTCTGGGTCTCGTCCTGCTTTCATTCTCGCGGAGGCAAATCGTCGTGTACTTCACGCACAGCGAAGAGCTCCTAAAGTACTGCTCATGCCGAAACGCACCCGCCAAGAGCACTTTTCTTCTAAACCCTCTATACTATGCCATTCTTCCTTTCTTGTGGTCGGAATTGAAACGGTACGCTTCTCGGCTACACTTCGCGTAGAACAACGGCGACTGCACAGCCAGCCGGCCTAGAGCTTCCCTCTGAAACTTGTCTTTCCACCACATTCAAGGGGCAAGCGTCTTTCTTCTGCAGCCTGCAGAGCGCCGCCCAATCGCCGCGCTCTTCGCACGCTTCTTTTCAGTTTTGGTGGCATATTACATAGAGGCACGTCCCGGAGAGATGTCTTGCAGAAAACAAAACCAAAAAAAAAAAAAAAAAGCTCCAGTGTAGAAATTTGTCCTTCATGTTTGTTCCCTTCTCCTTCTTGCTGAGCGAGAGCTACCTGTACCCTTTGAACGCTGCCAAGAAAAAAGCGCAGCAGTGGATCTAAAAGCGAGGAGAAAGTGTGCACACGCACAGGATTTCTCTCCGGTGCTCTCCGTGCTGAAACGCGGCAAAGCGGAATGCCGCGCCCGGGTTTCACTTCTCGCTGCCTCAGAGACAGCCGAGAATGAAACGGCAGAACACAGGGTTTGTTTGAGCTGCGTTCGGCATTGCAAAAGGCCAGCAAAAGCTCTCTCAAAACAGGAGTCAGCTGAGAATGTTCGTGGTACTTGGAGAAGGAAGGCACAACTGTTAAGCACTTCTGCACGTGGCGATACGCTGCTTTTTCTACTTGTACTGCTGCAGGGCATTTGGAGAAGAGAGAGACGGCATTCTTCAAGTATGTGTTCTCCAAACAGCTGTGAAACAACACCTAGCACACTGCCGCGATGTAACGTCGTTCTCACGCCCCGCGTGCTGTCTACATTCGGCACACTCGCAACTCAGTTCCCAACTATCGGCAGCTGCTGGCTTAGCAAAGGAGCTCTGGAAGTAAAAGCCAGAGCAGAGCTGCACTTTCGACTTGCCCCACGTAAGCCACAGCAAACTCACGTGTGCGCTGTTTGTCTGTCTTCTTCCCGCAGCAGCTCTCATAGTGGTGTTTGGATCTCGGAGCCTGAACGTTGTTTCCACAGAGGGCTGGAAGAGAAACAGGTAACTGTCGTTGAACTGCTGCCTGACGACCACGACCGTGAATTCCGCCGGCAGGCCAGCGACTGCAAAGCTTGTCTTGCAGCTGCCACGCTGCACACACCAGCCTCGTCCTCTGCTTCTGTCGTCTTTGTCTTCTGGGTCTCGTCCTGCTTTCATTCTCGCGGAGGCAAATCGTCGTGTACTTCACGCACAGCGAAGAGCTCCTAAAGTACTGCTCATGCCGAAACGCACCCGCCAAGAGCACTTTTCTTCTAAACCCTCTATACTATGCCATTCTTCCTTTCTTGTGGTCGGAATTGAAACGGTACGCTTCTCGGCTACACATCGCGTAGAGCTCTGGAAGTGAACCCCAGTGCGAGGGAGTATCGTCTGCTTGGCCATCGTCTGTGTCGTCCAGCTCACCCAATCACTGGGGTGTCCCTTCCTTCTCCATTGCCTCTACCAAGGTTCTCACTGCATCTCGCAGCCTAACAGCTGGAGCAATATTTTCCACGTAAGGCGGCAACAGGAATAACTAGCTGTTAAAATAACTCCCGTTGATTTGCCCCCCTTACCATTTCCCACTGACTTACAGCCTGTTCGCTGAGCTCACAAGCCTGCTGCTTTGCAACCCCACGCTTCGCGGTTCGTGCCCAGATAAAATTTCATTCTCGCGCAGGCGAACCGACCCCTACTTCTTGCATAGTACACCTTGCTGATGGCTTGCGCTTCAGCTAAAACACGCCCGCAAAATTTTGGCTTGCCAGCAGAATTCACGGTCGTGGTCGTCAGGCAGCAGTTCAACGACAGTTACCTGTTTCTCTTCCAGCCCTCTGTGGAAACAACGTTCAGGCTCCGAGATCCAAACACCACTATGAGAGCTGCTGCGGGAAGAAGACAGACAAACAGCGCACACGTGAGTTTGCTGTGGCTTACGTGGGGCAAGTCGAAAGTGCAGCTCTGCTCTGGCTTTTACTTCCAGAGCTCCTTTGCTAAGCCAGCAGCTGCCGATAGTTGGGAACTGAGTTGCGAGTGTGCCGAATGTAGACAGCACGCGGGGCGTGAGAACGACGTTACATCGCGGCAGTGTGCTAGGTGTTGTTTCACAGCTGTTTGGAGAACACATACTTGAAGAATGCCGTCTCTCTCTTCTCCAAATGCCCTGCAGCAGTACAAGTAGAAAAAGCAGCGTATCGCCACGTGCAGAAGTGCTTAACAGTTGTGCCTTCCTTCTCCAAGTACCACGAACATTCTCAGCTGACTCCTGTTTTGAGAGAGCTTTTGCTGGCCTTTTGCAATGCCGAACGCAGCTCAAACAAACCCTGTGTTCTGCCGTTTCATTCTCGGCTGTCTCTGAGGCAGCGAGAAGTGAAACCCGGGCGCGGCATTCCGCTTTGCCGCGTTTCAGCACGGAGAGCACCGGAGAGAAATCCTGTGCGTGTGCACACTTTCTCCTCGCTTTTAGATCCACTGCTGCGCTTTTTTCTTGGCAGCGTTCAAAGGGTACAGGTAGCTCTCGCTCAGCAAGAAGGAGAAGGGAACAAACATGAAGGACAAATTTCTACACTGGAGCTTTTTTTTTTTTTTTTTGGTTTTGTTTTCTGCAAGACATCTCTCCGGGACGTGCCTCTATGTAATATGCCACCAAAACTGAAAAGAAGCGTGCGAAGAGCGCGGCGATTGGGCGGCGCTCTGCAGGCTGCAGAAGAAAGACGCTTGCCCCTTGAATGTGGTGGAAAGACAAGTTTCAGAGGGAAGCTCTAGGCCGGCTGGCTGTGCAGTCGCCGTTGTTCTACGCGAAGTGTAGCCGAGAAGCGTACCGTTTCAATTCCGACCACAAGAAAGGAAGAATGGCATAGTATAGAGGGTTTAGAAGAAAAGTGCTCTTGGCGGGTGCGTTTCGGCATGAGCAGTACTTTAGGAGCTCTTCGCTGTGCGTGAAGTACACGACGATTTGCCTCCGCGAGAATGAAAGCAGGACGAGACCCAGAAGACAAAGACGACAGAAGCAGAGGACGAGGCTGGTGTGTGCAGCGTGGCAGCTGCAAGACAAGCTTTGCAGTCGCTGGCCTGCCGGCGGAATTCACGGTCGTGGTCGTCAGGCAGCAGTTCAACGACAGTTACCTGTTTCTCTTCCAGCCCTCTGTGGAAACAACGTTCAGGCTCCGAGATCCAAACACCACTATGAGAGCTGCTGCGGGAAGAAGACAGACAAACAGCGCACACGTGAGTTTGCTGTGGCTTACGTGGGGCAAGTCGAAAGTGCAGCTCTGCTCTGGCTTTTACTTCCAGAGCTCCTTTGCTAAGCCAGCAGCTGCCGATAGTTGGGAACTGAGTTGCGAGTGTGCCGAATGTAGACAGCACGCGGGGCGTGAGAACGACGTTACATCGCGGCAGTGTGCTAGGTGTTGTTTCACAGCTGTTTGGAGAACACATACTTGAAGAATGCCGTCTCTCTCTTCTCCAAATGCCCTGCAGCAGTACAAGTAGAAAAAGCAGCGTATCGCCACGTGCAGAAGTGCTTAACAGTTGTGCCTTCCTTCTCCAAGTACCACGAACATTCTCAGCTGACTCCTGTTTTGAGAGAGCTTTTGCTGGCCTTTTGCAATGCCGAACGCAGCTCAAACAAACCCTGTGTTCTGCCGTTTCATTCTCGGCTGTCTCTGAGGCAGCGAGAAGTGAAACCCGGGCGCGGCATTCCGCTTTGCCGCGTTTCAGCACGGAGAGCACCGGAGAGAAATCCTGTGCGTGTGCACACTTTCTCCTCGCTTTTAGATCCACTGCTGCGCTTTTTTCTTGGCAGCGTTCAAAGGGTACAGGTAGCTCTCGCTCAGCAAGAAGGAGAAGGGAACAAACATGAAGGACAAATTTCTACACTGGACTTTTTTTTTTTTTTTTTTTTGGTTTGGTTTTCTGCAAGACATCTCTCCGGGACGTGCCTCTATGTAATATGCCACCAAAACTGAAAAGAAGCGTGCGAAGAGCGCGGCGATTGGGCGGCGCTCTGCAGGCTGCAGAAGAAAGACGCTTGCCCCTTGAATGTGGTGGAAAGACAAGTTTCAGAGGGAAGCTCTAGGCCGGCTGGCTGTGCAGTCGCCGTTGTTCTACGCGAAGTGTAGCCGAGAAGCGTACCGTTTCAATTCCGACCACAAGAAAGGAAGAATGGCATAGTATAGAGGGTTTAGAAGAAAAGTGCTCTTGGCGGGTGCGTTTCGGCATGAGCAGTACTTTAGGAGCTCTTCGCTGTGCGTGAAGTACACGACGATTTGCCTCCGCGAGAATGAAAGCAGGACGAGACCCAGAAGACAAAGACGACAGAAGCAGAGGACGAGGCTGGTGTGTGCAGCGTGGCAGCTGCAAGACAAGCTTTGCAGTCGCTGGCCTGCCGGCGGAATTCACGGTCGTGGTCGTCAGGCAGCAGTTCAACGACAGTTACCTGTTTCTCTTCCAGCCCTCTGTGGAAACAACGTTCAGGCTCCGAGATCCAAACACCACTATGAGAGCTGCTGCGGGAAGAAGACAGACAAACAGCGCACACGTGAGTTTGATGTGGCTTACGTGGGGCAAGTCGAAAGTGCAGCTCTGCTCTGGCTTTTGCTTCTAAGAGCCTTTAGGTATAGGCGCAGCTGCTGGCCTTTTGGAAGGAAGATATGCGAGAGCGTAAAAAAGTGACAGCAGGTCTAGCTGGAAAAGAAGACACACAGCCGCAGTGCACCGTGCTCTACTTAAATGCTGCTAAGAGGAGGGGTTGCTTTCACAAGGTCGTCTGTCCTGACGCTTCCATCCGAGCGATCTCTAGCTGCATGGTCTCGGCAAAGCTGAACTTGTGCGAAAGTGACTGAGCTGAGGCTATTGAATTTCACAAGGAAAAGGATGGTGCAACAAACGATTTTTGTCCTGACAGACACATCTCTCCCTCCGTCTGAAATTGCAGCTGGGAGCGCTTCGCTGTAACGACGGACTCTGCCACTTCGAGGAATTGTGTCGGTTTATGTAGTTGAGAAAGAAAGTGACAACAGCATGTCCTTTTTTTATGTCTGAGTTAAAAACCGCAGAGGGACTCCGACAGCCAGCACTGTTTTTCGTTGTACGGCTTTCTATTGTCTGCAAGCGGTCGCTGGACATTTTGAAGGGGTTTGGGCTCTGCGAGGCTGAGAGGGTAGGATGGTACCTAGGGCTCGAGAGAAAGTGCACGTCACTACGGACGTGAATGCAGTTCAGCGCGTGCGAGTTACTTGTCGAGCAGCTGATCACACAGCAAAGTGTCGGCGCTCATCACAACAACCACACGATGGTGCTGTCGACCCGCAAAAGACGGGAACACGGCCAGCCCAGCGCGATAGCCTCGAGCACAGGGCCGAGTACTAGACGTCAGCTGCAGCTATGGGATGCTCTAATCATGCTTTAATTTCCTTCTTAAAATCTCCAACTGCCGAAGAAGTTAGAGGGGAGCTAGCAAAACCTCTTCCCCCTACCCGCACTGGAACTTCTCCTAATGGAAATAAAGGGATCTTATCATCCCAGACCTTTTTCTTCATTGTCCCTTATAACTGAGGTGTCAAAGGAGATCTGCTGTTTAACTGAGCTTCTTGTATTTTGACGTGGGGCTTCTCCTTAGCGGCAGAGGTGCCTTGATCAGCAGAGGCCATAGTGACCAGCGAGAGACAAGAGTTAGAAGCAGGAGGTGGCCCAGAGCCTAAGTCCTCCGAGGATGGGGAGGGGGTATGGGCGGGGACTGCCACCGGAATCGCCGACAGGGAGCAGCATTCTGGCGGAAGTCCTACCGCGTTGGGGACAGTCACCCGGTGCACGGCGGCCGGAGCGCCGGTGCCTGACGCGGCAGGCGCCAGAGTGGACAAAGCAGCTGGAGCGGGGAGGGCCGGGAACGGGTAAGCAGTGGCGGCCGCGGAAAAAGCGGGCGGGAGTCGGGCATCCGATGCCTCCGCGAGAGGGGCGGACGGCAGCGGAGCCGCCAGCACGGCAGCCGAGGCCGGGGCTGGAGCGAGCCGGACAGGCGCAAACGAGACGGCAGGAAGCGGGTGGGGGGGCGGGGGGCAACAGCTCTAGAGGGTCCCCGTTTTTTTTTCTATTTTTCCTTCTCTGTCTTTTGGATAGTTCTTTTAAAAACTCCTCCCCCCAGTGTTTTGTTGGGGTTTTTTTCCCCCTTCCTATCCAACGTGCGGCGTATTGCCTTTCTTCCTCATTAAGCGGTTCTTTTGAACTTACAAATAGGTTTAAAACTTGGCAAATCCAACCCTCAAAAGAGCCATATCTAGGCCAATGACGGCGGTCAGATCTTATTTCCCTTTTTGCCCATTCTGTCTTGCAAAACTGATTCACCTTTACTTTCTCCTTTTCCCGTGTAGAAGGCTCACCATCCCAGTCAGCTAGCATCACTCCCAGAGGGCTACCTTCAGGTATTTCTGCTGGCAGCCTTTTACTCCCTTTTTTCCCTGAACTCATTTTACTGCTTTTCTGTCCCATTTTGTAGGATCTTACCTATTCGTGCCTGGCCTGTTTCCCATTTCCCCAGCCACTTGATATCACCTCTTTCTCCCTACAGTACAGTGCAGTTCAACCGACTTCCAGAAAATAAAGGTAAAATCAACAATCTGTATCACATAGGCTTTCATTTCTTCTCACTCACTGGCTTTTGTTACTTCTTTCTCATCCCCCACTCACAACAAGACAACAGAAAAACAAGGTGCATCTTACTTTCAGTTTATTTGCTAAGCTTGACCCATGGGTATAAAAGCCCAGGTTTCTTGGCGTCCTCCTCAGTCTGGCAACCCGCGATTCTCTTGGGTATCCCTCCATCAGGCAAAGTTTTCTGGCGGGGCCTTCACTTTGTTTCCCAGTGGATGGGGCCTGAAAGCCCTCGGCTGCCTCCCAGGGGTCCAACCCCTCCCTGGGACCCAGTCCCAAGTACCCACAGCCTGATTCTTTCACTCTTTTTCTCTGGCTTTGTCTCCTCGCTGGCTGAGCGCCTCGTGGCAGTTCAGTACTGCAGCTCTCAAAGACTGCCACACTCACTTTGCAGGTTGAAGAGCAAGGAAGAAATACCCAAGCAGCTGTAGCACATCAAAGGAAGAAGCCTAGCTTCTTCCACCGTTCTATTCCCAATACATTATGCCACCAGCTAGTTTTTAGCCTTGATTCCCATTTTTGTACCGGTCCATGAGCTAGTTTTCTGATATCCTTGACAATATCTAGTACAGCCTCCCCTTTGTCATCTGTTTTCATACAACAGTCTGCTGTGTTAAATTTCCCACAAACACCTCCTTCTTCAGCTAATAAATAATCTAATGACAACCTATTCTGATACGCTGCCGCCCTTTTTTGCTGTTGCTGATCTGCTGTTAATTCCGTTGCTCCACCAGTCTTGTTTGTTATTATGTCCAAACTGCTTGGAACCTTACAATGCAATTTAGCATCTACATGGGGCTTCGGTATCCCCAGTTCTCATCTTGTGTCTAAGTGGCTGGCCCGTATGTTTCTAATATGCATTCAGGGGGCCGCATTCCTCATCTCCCCTATTTTGGAACCCTCCAATTGAATCCCTTTTAATTCTATTTTGGGGCCTCATAAACTGGTATATCCAATTGATCTCCCTTCAGTTCTGGTAGAAGAAAAATCGAGGCTGTAGAATTTCCAGACTACAACTCCCGCTGGGAAGGGAGTTCAGGATATGTTATATTTTTTTGGTCACATAGATTCATGGATTTTTAACTTGCTCTGGAAAGCGGGTACAAGGATTCAGGGCTATCACACTCTAACTGTATGTTTTGGGTTAATTTTAGTAATGGTACATACTGTGAGGATATGACACCAGGAAAAATTTTGTCCCAACCCCTTACACAGTTTTTTGGGTCTGCTCCACCAGTTTTTGAAGGGTTCAAATCTCTTCTAAGGGGTAATGATATCATACAGTGGCTGACATTGCTAATAGACCTTGTAAACCTGTTCTATTTAATAATCAGAGATGAAGGGAGATTGACTTGGATGACAACCCTGATATATCCCCCAAGAAGTAGGGATTCTGCCCCAGAGCCTGACCCTGCCCCAGGGGCTAAGGATGTTGCCCCTGAGACTGACTCTTCCTCAGAGCCCACCTCAGAAGAGGAAACCACCGGGATTAGTTGGGATTCTAGTGAAGGAGATGGGCCAGATGCTGAAGGAGTACCTTTCCCCAGCTCTTGAGAAACTCTCCCCCTGCCTTAAAGAGGGAGAACCTGATGGTGCAGCAGTGGAACCCACAAATGTTACATCTCTCCAGGTTCCAGCTGAACTGCAAGGGCACTCACAACCAGCAGCAGTTGCCCCCGTGGAAACTAGAAAGTCTAGGGTGGAAACAAAGCACCTAGATAATAAAGATCAGAAAGCAGGGCCCTCACAACCAGCAGGGGAGCCAGAAGTTGGCTTCATTAACCCCTTGTCTTCTGCTGGTAGGGCAGCATCTTAGCTCAGTTCTTGGGGGCTGTGTGGAGATTCTTCCCTGGAGCAGGGTCCCCCTATGAGGAGGAGCCAGAGATTGGGTCATTGAACCAGGTAAGGATCTGTTTGTATTTAGTCATTGTTTTTGCTGCCTTTAATGTCACGGCTGCAGCGTACCTTCAGACGTTGTGTCCTGCAACAGCACTTCCAGCTCCTGAGCGGGGCAGGGAACAGTTCTGGGCTGGGGCTTTCAGCCTCCTCAGTGTCCATTTAAAACAATAATTTGTTTTATTTCCCTCAGTCTCTCTGGTTTGCCACCCTCAGTGCCACGGGACAGAGCTGTGTAAAGGTTTGATCCCATCTGTACGAAGTCCTGGGCAGTGTTTCCAGCAGCAGGGGCTGGAGGTATCGAGGGCTGCCTTTTGAGCCTTGTTCTCCCCTTGGCTTTTACAGAGGGTGACAGACTCTGCCCTTAAGGATCCAATGTTTATTTTGAACATTGATCCTACAGCTAGACAATTCAGGTAACAGGGATTAGAGTCAGTTCTTGGGCCCAATGCAGACTTTGTCCCACAGAGAGCAACAGATCTTCCTGAGACAGCACACAGATGATGCGCTGGGACTTCGGGGTTCATAGTAAGTGTTGCCAGGTGATTTTGGGAGGTTGAACTGAAGAGATCTTATGGCTGAGTGCTGCATTTCCCCTGCAGAGGAGGCAGAGCTGGGACAGGACAGCTCCTCCATTCCCTGGTTCCACAAAATCCCATGGGATTTTTTCCCCGGTGCTTCTGCAGGCATTGATTCTGTGAGTTCCAGATAAAGGCTGTGCTTACTGCTGCACTAAGGTTGGTGTCACAGGGGACCTGGTCCTTCCTGTGGGAAGTTTTACTGAGGATGTTGTTACAAGGGAAATGGTCCTTTATGCTGCGGGTTCTGCTCTGGCCCTTGTACCAAGGGACCTGGTATTTTATATGCAATGTGTTACTGAGGATGTTACAAACACCTGGGCTTTTTTGTGGCAAGTTTTATGCAGGATGTTACAAGGTAAATGGTGTGAAGGCTTACTTCCCTGTTAAAAAGCCTTCGGAATGCTCAGGAACACAGAGTGGGATATTTGACCTCTGAAATGGGTCCTGTTGGGTGCAAAATACCCATTTTTTCACCGGTTTGTGGTTTTTCTGGCCTTGGAGGAGTGTGAGACTGACCAGTCAGGTTGGTGTTTGAGAATGGGGAGAGTGTTCTGGGTTCCAGCAGTACTCCCAGGGCTGCTGCTTTGCAATGTAATACGGAACCCAGCAATCTTCCTGCTCTCCAAACATGGGAGGGACTGGAACAGCAAGTGGCAAACCTGGGCTTTGCTCCTTAAATCCCAGAACACCTGGGTTTATGTTCCATACTCCAGCCAGAGGAGGCAATGAATCCTGTTACCAGCCATCCTGGGGGCACTGGACTGGTGTTACCATCTATTACTATTATCTTTCACATGATGTGATTATTCCTTGATGAGAGAAGGTAGAAAGTGAGGCAGGAGGGGGAGCTCGTTTTGTTTCTGTGAACTCCAGGCTTGGGGCAGCTGCAGAGCACTTTGGTTTCAAATAATGCTGCCCAAACACAGTGAACTTGAACCTCTCTTGGGCACTTTGGGATCCCTCTGTGCCACTCCTCCTCTGATCCTTCACCTGTGAGGTGTGGGCTCAGAAATACCTGCCCCTACTAGATGGGTTTTTACATGTAAAATTTATTTTCTTAGAGAAGCCATAATGAAAATCTATGGAAAACTGGTGGTTGGTACACTAGCTGATAGTAGGTTTGGGGCTTTTATTCTTTTCTTTAATCTGTTCTTAAGAGGTCTCTTAAACTGGAAAAATTGAATGGGGGGGGTGGGGCAGGGGAGGAGCTGCTTTTCATTTTTTGGAATATGTCAAGTGACACCACCAAAATAAGATTGGAAGAACTGAGCTTCTCTGCACTTAATTCTTTTAATGTGTTTGTGTGGGTGCAGGAGATGCCAAAATTCCACAGCAATTCTATGTCTGTAACATTAAGTGCAACATATCTTAAGCCAAATGCTCGGTGTGGGGTTTTCACGTATATTTTTATATCTAAAGGCTTTTCTTGTGCCCCAAAAAGCCACAAGGAACCTGCCAGAAGCAGGCCTTCATTGCATATGTGGGATTTCAATTTGCTCTTGGTTTCTTCCCTCCAGTCTTCTCTCGAGTTCTTGTGCCAGAGGGACTCTGACCCCAGAGCCATACAGGGTGTGTGTTGCCTTGACAAATGGGAATGAAATTGGCCAAGTCTGTCAGGAAAGCAAAAACATGCCCAAGGTTTGTTTGGCCAAAGATGGACCATGAAGACATCTGTACTAGCAGTGGGTGCAGGTGCTGAGACATTTGGGTTGTGTGATGCCTCTGGCCCCTCAGAAGTCAGGGCAAGGCTGAAGGAAGGAAGGAAGGAAGCTGCCCGAGCTGCAGGTGAGGGCAGTGTTGGCTGTTTCAAGCTGCTTGGTGTGGAACTGGAAGAACAGCTCTCCTTCTTTCTCTTCATCACTGGACATTAAGAATATTAGGATGATGCTGCACTAAGCTATGTCTTTTGTGGGTTGTTGTGTGGTTTTGGGTTTTTCTGGCTTTTAAGTGTATTTCCAAGTGGTGCAGTGACAAGCAAGTTGCTGGCTTATGTGATTTCTGACTAACCTATCACAGAAATGGGCATCTGTGTGTGTGCATGTCCTTCCTGGCAAATCCAAATATGACGTGGAAATCCTATGCGAAGATTTCCAGCCTTGACTACATGTGACACAGGCTTCTGAAAATGGAAATGACCTTGGCAGAAGAGCAGCTGTGAAGTGAAGCAAAACTAAAATACATGTAAGCAGAAAAAGCAAGTGAAGTGATACTTCTTGGTCCTGCATGAACCTCATGCCTCTGCCTGCTGTGAACACTTGGTGTTGCAGCTCAATAGAGTCAATGTCAGTGTTTGTTGGGTTTGATTTTTGTGGTCAGTTCCCGTAAACAACTCCCCTCCTTCACTGGACACATACCTGGAGTGGGACCAGACTCACCCTTAGCCTGGAGGAATTCTCTCTTCTCTGGAGAAGGGGGTGAAGCCAAGGCTTATGAGCAAAGGAAAACAACCAGACCATAGGCATTATATCTTTGATGCATGCAGCACCACGTGTTTTCCAAGTTCCCAGCACTGATGAATCTAAACAAGAAAATGTCTGTTCCTTCACTTCTCCAGCTCTCCCTCCACACCTCCCCTGCTTTCCCTGCTCTTATCTTGGTATGCCAAGGTCCTGCATCTCCCTGGCTCTCCAGGTGTAGCTCACCTTGTCCTCCTGCCTGTGGCTGAGAAAATATGGGCCTGAGATTTTTTTAGCAGCAATGCATTCTTCTAAAGAACACAAAGAGCATACAGTGCGGAAGAGTCTATAGGAAATACATCCAAAGGAGGGACTCTGCTTTTTCTGTCGTTCTCCTTCCTGTTTTCACCTGGGCTGGAAGGATGGGCATGGCCTGTATTTATCATATGAAAGTGATGGTACTAAATTTGCCCAGAAGTTCTGATTAGTGTTATTATTTTTCATTTTCTGCCACAAAACCTTTTCATTTTGGCTTTCCCATGTTGTTTCCAGGTGCTGCCCAGGATGGACATCTGTGGCCTCAGACAGTGATTCCCTAGGAGGAAAGGGAGCCTTTGCCTCACCTGCACAGCTCAGGTGGATGGGACAAAATTGGTGTGGCCTGACAAGACATGAACAGATGTTTGTGTTCTGGAGTGCCTTGAAACCTTTCTCTGCCAGGTTTTGGAGGGGTTTCTCTTTGGGATTTCTTGTGATGCAGCACCCCAGGTGTCCCTTTGTGCAATGTCCAGTGGTAAAGGACTGAATAACTGACAAATGGGGTCTGGGATGAAAACAGTTCTGTTAAAATAAATCAAAGACTGCAACAAGAACAATGAGCATCCTTTTAATGTCTGAAATAGTTAGGAATAAAAATGCTGGAAAAGGGCACTTTTATATTTGAATTGGTGTCCCCTGTCATGGATAAAACCCCACAGTGAGCAATCAAAGCAGAAGTGTGAAAGCTGGGATCCTTGGACTTTTGCAGTGGACTTAATTTTCTTTTCCTCCTCTCTTTCAGGACAGGAAAAGTCATTCCACTCCTCCCATCTTTGCCAAAAAGCTGTGGTGTTTGAGCAGCCAAAACCAAGAGGCTTCAGCACCAGGGGTCTGTGCTGGAGGGCTCCTGATCCTGCCCATGCTGTGGGGTAAGTCAGAGGCTGCAGGGTTCCTCTTTTCCTCCCTGCTGGGATTAATTGCCTAGGGAATCTGAGATGTAGGTGAAACTCCAGCTCTCCTGTTCAGAGATGCAAGGTCCAAAGGACTGCATTTGACCTATGGCTTTCCAGGTCAGCAGGAACAAGAGGAAATGGGGTGCCAGAGCCATGTCCCATCAGGCTCTGTTTCCCTCTGAGGACAGAGAGTCTGGGCTGAGGAGAGATTGTCATGAGTGCTTGGATGAGCAATCCAGGGAACAGGGAGCTTGGAATTGCAGCTGCTGCTGGAACCACAGCCTTAGGTCTGCTCTGTTTGTGTCTGTGGCAAGGGATTTGTGCTGGAGAGGTTCTGTCAGGAACAAAAGGTGGAGTAAATCCTCTCTGGGATGTGCAGTGAAGGACTAAACAGAATGGAAGGAGAGTATTTATAAACAACATCCCTATTTCTCCCAGAACTGGGGTGGAGGAGTGATGGAGGTGGTTTGGTCTGGTCTGGGTCTGTTATTCTTTGTGCAATTGTTAATTGTATGATTTACTGTCCAGGATCTTTCTAACAAAAGCTGACAGAAATTTAGGTTAAGCTTTAGAACTTGGGTCCATTCATTTCAAACACTTGCCAAGGCTGGACGACTTGTGATGAGGGATGATGACTGCTCCCAGGAAAGGTTACTTATTTATACTCTGTCAGATTTCCCTCAGTGACTGTCAGCCCTGAATGGCTGCAAGTCTGTGCTCTTCTCACTGGGGAATTAGAAATAATTTCAGTGTAATTAGAAATTTTAGAAAAATCCAGCTAAAAATCTCACCTCTGTTCCCCCTAAGTTATCCCAGTTTTTCCCAGTTAGGAGCTGCACAGCAGTCAGGCAGGGAAAATGACATCAGGGAGCAGCGGTAAATTCAAAGGCAGATCGAGAAGTATACCAGCAAAGGGCAGAAAAGGGGAAAGGTTTCAGAAAACATTTTTGTGGTCTAATTAATGATACTTTCTGATTCCCCAGTGAGAAGAACACAAACTCACAGACATTCAGGCCTGACAGTCCCCTGCAGCAAGAGCTCAGCACACATCCACAGAGGCAAGTCCAGCATCTGAAAGAAAAAGAAGAACAGAAGAAAAAGGTGATTTCTTTTGCTTCAAAGTTATGTCAAGTTCTTAAAGCCCAACCAACATTTGCTCTTGATTTTGGTTGGATGAATCATGAGCAGTGGGCACCAGTTATGCTATTCATTTAGCTGAAAACCTGGGGTCATTTAGAGAGGCCACAAGAACTGTTTGTGTAGGAAAATGTGAGGGGATGTCAAGGAGAGTGAGGTAGCATTTTTGAGAGGATTGCTGAGGTAATCGAAGGGAGCCCAGCAGAGAATTTCTCTGGGAAATCCGAGGCCCCTAGGGAAAACAGCCAGGGCTCTTCAGGGGTAGCAGGGAGGGCTCAGCACACGGGACTCTGTGTCCTCCTTGCCTGGTAGCAGCTGGTGAGGAAGGGAGGAGAGGCTCCCTGAGGGATGAGGCCAGAGAGAGTGAGCAGAGGAGTGGCCTCGGGCTGGAGAGGGGCAGGAGAAAGGCAAAGGGACCTCCCTGGGGTCACCAGGGGAACAGAACAGACATTTGGATGACCAACAGAGGTGAGGAGTGGATCTGAGTTCATCTACAGGGAAATAAGTAGGGGATATTTTGGAGGGAAAAGCTGAGTTGATGAGTTCACTCACCTTGCCACAAGTTGTGTTTGCACAAAGTGGGCCCAGAAGTGAAGGTCAATCCAAAGGCAATCCTGCTTGACCTCTGAATTGTTTTTAAGTTTTAATCTTTCATTTGGCAGCTTGCAAAAATACAAAAAAGTGAATACAAGAGGATAAATGAGGTTCCTGGGAGTCCATTACTTTGCTGTCATAGAATTCATAACAGTTTTGAGCTTTTGACGACAACAACACAATTCTTTATTTGGATTAATCACTGTGTGGGATTTGGGGTTTATCTGGATTTTAAACCCCTCACGGGGGCTCTGACTGCTCAGGAGCTGGTAGGAAAAGCAGAGTCAGAGCTCCTGGCAGGCACTGGGTGTTCTCCCCCAGAGTGGACTGTGGAGGAATTGTTTGGGACTTAGATTGTCTGTCTCGGTGATGCCAGCTACTGTGACTGGTATATATTTGACTCCCAAAACTTCCCAGCCCAGGGGCTTGAGCTGGCAGGGCAGCACAAAGATTGTTCTCTGTGCAGTGCCAAGATTTGGGGTTCACTGTCAGCTTTGCTAATTCCCATGAATTATCCCATAGCCGTGAATTCCCTGTTCAGTTCCCACTGCCATAACCTCACAGTGCCTCATGGAGTGTGGATATTCCCAGGCAGAGCTGCCGTTTGATCGCCAGCTGTGCCAGGAACCGGCAGAGCTTCCAAGGAAGCTCTGCATCACTGGGACGGGGACAAGGTGTATATTCCAAAAAATTTGTTATTTAAACCCCTCATCCCCTAGCCCCAACGATGTCCCTGTGGGGGCACTTGACAGAGTTGCCTGGAATTCAGCTGATTTAACCCCCTCGAGCTTGGGCTCCAGGTAATGTTTTCAAGCAGGAGAAGGTGGGGGCCAGAGGCACTCCCGCCCGTGCCAAGGCAGCCGCTGTGCCCACAGGAGGACATCTTTCCCTGCAGAATCTCAGTTCCTTTCAGAGCCTCAGCAGTGGCCTCTGTAAGTTCTTATCCCTCAGGAGAGTGCACATCCCTACTTTCAGCATACCTCCAGTGGGACCTGCCTGTGAAAGCTTTCCATCCCTTCTGCATTTCCAGCTGGCTCCCTGAAAAACTCCCACCTTCATCCAAACAAAACTTCATCCCAGCCAAACGTTTGATTTTTAAGGCATCTCTGCAGGGTATTGCTTGGGATCTAACATCTGTGAGGGAAGATTGCCTTGGCTTGAATGTTGCTGCTGGATGATGGCCTCAGGCTGGAAGGGAAAGGATTTGGAGTGGCCAGGACATACCTGGCAGCTGTGTGGGAGCTCTGGGAGGTTGCAACTGGGAATTGCTCTCTGAGACCCTCTGCAAGTAGCCCATACTGCCATTACCATGAAATGCCAGCTGTTCCTTGGGGTGCTTTTGGGCTGTCAGTGGCCTCTGTGCAGGCTGAAGCATCTCTGGGTGCCTGTTCAGAGCAACCCCTGGCCCAGGAGCCACAGCCAGCCCTTGAGCCATGTCCATGCCAGCACTGGCCAGGCACCCCAGCAACCATCCATGGGACATGTGCTTGGCACAGTCAGGGCACTGCAGGCACAGCCCCTGGCCTGCAGAGCCCAAGGAAAAGAGGAGCTGGTTGCCTTTTGAGGGCTCCTGGCCTCCTCCTGCCCCATGTTCCCTGCCAGCTGGGACACACAGAAACACCAAGGAATGTTGCTGGCAGTGGCAGATGGTGAGTGGCAGACACTAGGGCCTCAGTGCAGCTCTGGGCCAGAAAAGCAGCCCCAGCTTCAGCAGCTGGCATCATTTGGCAATGCTTGCCTGCAGGAATTGCCCCCTACCACTCTCTGGAAGAACTTTGGTCATGCATCAAGGGAAGCCTCAGGACTCATCCTGC
Organism: Cinclus cinclus; assembly: GCF_963662255.1. Lineage (NCBI taxonomy): Eukaryota > Metazoa > Chordata > Aves > Passeriformes > Cinclidae > Cinclus > Cinclus cinclus. The sequence continues at coordinate 44,803,396 of NC_085050.1, forward strand.
TCATTTCTCCCTGCAAAGGGACAACGCAAGGGCAAATTTACAGCTGCTTGGTAAATCCTGGGAAGTGCAGGAAAATCAGAGTTATGGGAAGAGTTTGGGGCTGTCATGTCAGGTGTCAGCCATTGCTGGGGCTGGTGTGTAAAGCAGCTTTAGCAGAAGAGAAGGAGCTGCAGTTCCCTTGCTGGTGCTAAGGATTTCCATGCTTGGGAGATCCATCCCCATGACCCAGAGACTGGCTCAGTTGGTTGGAACAGAATCCTGGTAATGCCAAGCTTGTGAGTTCAATTCGCAAACGGGCCATGTACTTGAAAGTCAGATTTCAGATCCCTCTCAACCCCAATATATCCTGTGATTTGGAAATAAACACGAAAATTCTCAGCTGAATTTTAATAAATGAGGTTTTACCATTACAGAGCTTTTTTTTGAGTTGCAAAGCAAGGGGGAGGAGGAGCATCTTACCTGGCAGGTGTTGGAGAAGCAGCCTGAGTGGGATGGGGGCACCAGGAGCGGCGGGACTTTGGGCTCCCAGTGTTCGCACGGTGGTCCTTGTGCCCCAGCCGGTTCTATCCGCGATCCAGCATCTGCAGGAGGAGATTCCGCTGCCATTCTGCCGCGCACGGTTACCAGCAGAGTCCTGGCTCCCTGCGGCCACAGCAGGATCGTGCCCGGAGTCCCACGCCTGCTGCGGCCGAAGCAGGAGCATCAGCGCCGGGCTCGGCCCCAATCCCGTCCCAGTCCTGCGATCCGCACCCTGGCGGCCTGGGGAGAGGTGGCACCGCTCGGAACTGTCAGCGGACACCGAGAAGAGCCAGAGCCGACCGCTGGTCCCACCTGAGAATCTCAGGCTCCACGTAGCACTGAGAGCAGCCCCTGGGTTGGGTTTGGCGCAGCGCCCCGAGCGATGATCCCACTACACCCCAAGAGGAGCGTCCACGTATGGAGCTGGGGCGGAGCGGCTTGGCCGCAATTGAAGGGCGTGGGCGGGGCGGGACCTGCACAAGTGTGCGGGGCCGGGCTGAGGGGATTTAAACCGCGGGGAGAGCCCCGCGACGTCATTTGCTCGTGGGCGCCGGGGGGTGACGGTGTCATGCAGCCGGGCTCCATAGCTCTTTTTCTTTGTATTTCTTCTATACTTCTCTTTCTTTATATATCTCCTTTCTTCCATCCCTCCCCCCTCTCCCCCCCCCCGGCCCGGTTCCCCCCCCATGCCCCCACACACCCTACCCTACTCCTCTCTCATCTTCCTCCTTCCACCCTTCCTTACCCCAAACTCTGGCTCCCCCTCCCCCCCACAATCTCCCTCCCTGCCAATTCTTTCCTGTCTTCCTTCAATCCTCCCTCTACTTCCTCCACCCTTCCTTCTCCCCCCTACCTTCCCTTGCTCCCTCTCTTTCCCCCTCTCCCTTCCTTTAGTCTTCCTCCTCCTCCTTCCTCTGCCCTCCCTTCCTCCCACCTCACCTTCCCCTTCCCTGCTGCCCTGCACACCCCAACACCCCCACCTGTCCTCTGTCCTTGGCTCACCCATCTCGACCACCCCGTATGCTCCCCTGTTCCCACCCTCCATCACCCCCTTTCTCTCTTTCCCCCACAGCTGCGGGGTTCGGGGCACCGGATAATAAAGCTCAGAGGGCCGGACCCGGCGCCCCCCACCCTCCCTGCAGCCCTCATACGGGGACTGGCCCGTTCTGCGCGTGTCCCAGTGCCGGTCAAACACACTTTCCGACACCGCTGGGGCTCCGGCTTTCCCTACATCACACTGGGAGTCTCTGGGGGGGGGGCAGGCTGGGCCCCCTCATTAGGAGGGGGTCCTCGGGGGGGGATGGTGGGGAGGCCCCCCTCTGGAGGAGGGGTCGGAGGTGGGAGGGTGTCGGAGTTGGCGGGAGAAATGCAGCATTCAATGCGAATGATCAGCAAGTCACAATTTATTGCATGCTTTTGGTTACATTTATATCATCAATAATTAAGCTCATACATAGTGCGAAAGCAAGCTCATCATTGGCTACCACAGCAAAGGTCAGTCCCACCCAGTTCCTCATTCTTGTGATCCTTTAGCTGTGGAGGTTCTGCATGCTATCTTAACTGCAGTATCCTGTTATTACAAAAGTGGTTACATATCTATTGCTCAAGGAAAAGCTGTCCTTCAAAATATCTACTGTCAGTATTTTCCCAAAGCCCTGTCAGCTAGTAATTGCATGGGAATACGGCCTTTCTCTCTAAGCCATTCTTCCACAGGAGGGGTTCAGGGGTCGCATCCCCCCAGGCCCCTCCCCCTCCAGACAGGGTTGGCCCCCTGAGCCCCTCACCAGGACGCCCCCCTCTGGATGGGGCCCCAGGAGAGAGGCGGGTGGGGTGCAGGTGCAAGACAGGGTGGGGCTGATCGTTTGTCTGGAGGGGTTTTTTTTTGGTGTCTGTTTGCACTTCAGAGTGATGTGACCCCCTCTGCCGGAGGGGGGCCCACCTCCCCCCTCAGTGGCGCCTCCTAATGAGGGGGCCCACACCGACCCCCAAGCCCGCCCCCTGTTGAGGGTTAGTTCTCTCCCTTTTTTCCCTCTGTGGAATTTTCCCCATTGTCATGCTAAGATACCTGTTGACTGGGCCCTGGTGACAAGGGGGAGGGGACGGGAGGGAAGAGTGAAACCCCGCGAGATTCAAACAGCCAGAAGAGGAAGCAGAAGGCTGGGCCTCGGCCCATTTCCTCCGCGGAGTTCGGACGAGAAGGACGATCGCTGCCTGTGTCCCGTCCCTGCGTCGGGAAACCACCATCGGACCCTGCCCGGCTGTCTTCTCGCTGTGAACTACCACCATCCAGCACTCTACGGAGCACCGGGACCGACACCGTGAGCGGAGGGCCCTCTCTCCATCTCTCTCTCCCCCTGGGACAGCGCTGCCATCACCCCCAGCCCTCCTGCAGCTCTGCGGGACCCGCCCGCCCCCAGCACCGGGAACTGCAGCTCAGGGAAAAGGTGCCTGCAGCCAAAAACACTGGGACTGAGTTACTGTTCTGTTTGTGGGTAATTTCATAGCTGTTGTTGTTCTTGTTTGTCTTGTTAAATATACTAGTAAAGAACTGTTATTCCTACCCCCATATCTTTGCCTGAGAGCTCTCTTAATTCCAAAATTATAATAATCGGAAGAATCACATTTTCTTTCAGTCAAAGGGGAAGCTTCTGCATTCTTTGGCAAACACCTGTCCTTCAAACCAGGACACCCCCACAGTGTGATATGGGGACAGCCGAATACCCTGCACTGTAGGGCAGTGTTGGGGGGGGGGGTGGGGGAACCTGTAGAGCGGCTCCAGCTCCTTGTGGGGATTCCTGTGAGGGGCGCTGGCTCCGGCCCTCTGGCCTTTATTATCTGGCACCCCAAACCCCGTGGCTGCAGGGGGACAGACAGAGGGGAGAAGGGACAGAGAGGAGGGACAGGAGGGATGAAAAGGGGGAGGGAGCGGGGTCGGGAGCCAGGTCGGGGCGCGGAGGGATGCGGGAGGGGGAGGGAAAGGCCGGGGCGGGGGAGAGGGACGGCGGACAGAGGAGGGGGAAGGAATAGAAGGGGGTAGCGGGGTAGGGAAAGGAGAGGAAGGATTGGGGGGGGGGGGGGGGTTCGATTTGGGGGAGAAAAAACAGGAACATGGGGAGGTGGATGAAAGGGTAGAGGGGAGAACAGGAGGGGAGGCAGAAAGGGGAGGGGAAAGGGTTGGCTTTGGGGAGGAGAGGGGAAGGGGGAAATGGTGAGAAACACCTGAGCCGGGTACGGGACCACCCCTGAATCACTGCCCCAGTACTGCCCGGAAGCACCCCCAGGACCGCCTCTGAGTCACCGCCTCCAGTACCGCCAGGGACCGCCCCTGGTCCCTCTGGGCTCCGCCTCACAGAGCCCCGGCTCCACCCCGAGCCCTCCCCGGGGTGGGGGGGGACCATGGCTCGCGGCCCGGCCCCTCTCTCCTGGGCCGAACGGGGGCTGCTCCTGGCGCCGTGTCAGGCCATTCAGCTCCGGACCCTGCCCGTGTCCGCTGGGGTTGCCGGGGCTGGAGGAGCGGCGCGGCTTCGGGCCTGGGTTGGGGACCAGGGTCGCTGGGGGCGGGAGGAGCCGCTCCGAGATGAGCGGTGGGGCCGAGCCTGGCGCCGCCGCTCCTGGTCTGTCTGCAGCCCTGCCGGGGCTCGGGCCCGGGACACCTCCAGCCCCACCGGTCCCCACAGCGGTGGGGGAAACTTTTATCCAGCGTAGGCAGAGAATTCTCATAGAGAAGCCTCAAAAATAAAGGATACTGGGGGGAGGGGCGGGGAGCGTTTTCTGCTTTAAATTAAAAAATGCGTTGGGAAAAAAAAAAATCTGTGGAGCAGCTCTTTTGCAAGCCTGAGCTGGTTTCTGTGTGATCTGCTCTGATTCCCGTTCTCCAGTGGGATTTTCAGCGTGTTGGACTACAGTGAAATGCCAGGTGCTGAACACCACAGAAGATAATGGGAAAACCCGGCAGGTCAGGCAGGGTCCCCGTGGACCTGGCACTGCCCAGTATTCCTGACCAGGGCTTGGAGGTTCCAGCACAGCCCCCCAGCACATCCTGCTGCTTCCTCAAGTCCCCTTCAAATGACACTTCCACTAGACCAGGTTGGTCCAAGACCCAGTGTTGCCCTCAATGTCCCTGGGCAGATTTAAATCCATTAGGGCTTTAGCTTTCTTAATCTGATCCCTGGCTGCTTGGCCAAACCCCCTTTTCGGTGCCTGACCACCCTCTAAGGAAAAAAATCTTTCCCTGATACTCAGCCTAATCCTTCTCTGCCTGACACAGCTTCCGCAGTTTCCTTGGGGTCGCCTGTCCTTGGTAACAGACAGCAGAGATCAGAACTCTCTGCTGTCCCCGGGAGGAGCTGCAGCTGCTCCCGAGGTTTGGCCTCAGTCCCCTGTGCTCCAGGATGAACACAACCAAGTGACCTCAGCTTCTTCTCCTTCGTTTACTGTCAGTTAATCAAGCTGTTAAAAAAACCAACTCTGTTACTCTGATCCCAATTTCATTTAAACCATGCAAGTTGAGTAATTTACTTTTATTTCAATTTCACCTTAAATACAGGTGTTATAAATGAGAAACAAAGTCTCGATATTTAGCAAAATTTAGATTGCTTTATTTGATATAGACGGAGCAAGCAGCGCTGGTCACTGCCCCCCTCCCCGCTCCGTCAAACCTTTGTTTGCAGCTCCTTTTATAGTACGGTTTTCCTTGTAGTAATCAATAGCTGTTATTTTTTTTGTTGTCATAATTCTGCCAGGTAAGCGGTGGCTGTCAAACAAAACCGTCCGTGGGACCGCTTGTGAAATCTCTGGACAATTTGTCAAGTAACCGTCTGGTTTTGGTAGATAAAGAACAGCAGAAGTGGGAAGTCTGGTCTTAGCAGATAGGTTGCAATTGATTACACAAAGGCAGGAAATCTGATTTTGCAAAATCTTTCAGGCTGTGGGAAATCCTCGTTTTGCAAACTGGTATTGAATACAATTTACTAAAAAACACACTATTCATAACAGGGGTATTTAAACAGAATGATCTAATCATATATATTTTTCTCTATCTAATGTCCATGCTTCATTTCAGACCTAAGTATTCTGGTTTATACAAACCCTATTACTTCTATGATTGGCACAAATCTTTTATCAATTATCACACAGGTGAAACGTCAAGTGTTCTGTTGCAGACAGACTCAAAAAGAAGATGAAATCAGGTGCTAAATTAAAAGACGGATCTGCTCAAATAATTTCAGTCCATGAGTGATCTAGGAAAAAAAATGGAGAGAACTAAGACTTCATTATTTTATTGACGCTTTTTCTAGGGAGCCCAGAACAAGTACTGGATACAGTACTTCACGGGAGGCCTCACCAACATTGAATAGAAGGAAAGGATCTAGGAAGGCATGCCAGAAGGTCATGTGGCCATCCAGAGGAACCTTGAAAGGCCTGAGATTATATGCATCCTTCTGAGAAAGCAGGGCAATGGGATCCTGAGCTGCGTTGAGAGTGCAGCCAGCAGGCCAAGGGAGGGGATCCGATCCTTCTCTTCTGCTCAGCACTGGTGAGCACCTCTAGTGCTGACTCCAGTTTGGGGCTCCTCGTCTCAGAAGAATGCAGTGAAGGCCTGCAAAGATGATGAGACAGGGACAGGAGCAACTCCGCTGTAAGGAAAGATGGAGCTCTTGAGCCTGGAGAAGAGAAGGCTTAGGGTGATCTTACCAGTGCCTATCAGTATCTGAAGGGACGGTGCAAGGAAGACGGAGCTGGGCGCCTTTCAGTGGGCCCAATGACATGACCAGAGTGAGTGGTCACAAACTGAAATACAGGCAGTTCCCTCAGATCTCTAGGAAACACTTTGTTATTGTGATGATGAGCGAGCACTGGCCCGGATTGCCCAGAGTGGTTGTAAAGTCTTCTTAAAGGTATTGAAAAAACTGCTGAGACAATCTTCTTCTCCATATTTGTTCACAAACTAAAAGAAGACCATGCAAAAAAGTCCTTTTTGCGCAGGCACGTAAGGGAAGGTATTTGCACCACTTGTGACTTGTCCAACGTTTCTTTTGTCTTCACTCAGAGCCAGGATTAACAAACACAAAGGAGACGAATTTTCTCACGTTCAGGCTTTGTTGTTTATTAAATCTTATCTAAAGCACAGCAAGGTCTGCAACACTTCTAGCTACCAGCTAAAAGCAAGCAAAATGGGGGTGAGCCTGGCTAGCTATCTTTAAGGTCTCTTAAAGCTAAACAGTCCAATAGAGAATTAACACCGCTATTATTTATACTTCTGACCAATAACCAAACTCCTGTGACCCACAGTGCAGCACTAACTGTCCAACCTGAAACTACTACCCGAAACCATGAAGAAAGAAGGAGAACTTTGAAAGGAGACAACATTCCAAATCCTCCATCTTGTCCCATACCTATTACTATATTGTAAAAACCTCAAATATGAAACCTTCTATTTAACTACGCACCCGTGATTCTAACTCCACCACCCAAATTGAGAAGCCCTCTCCAAAGCCTCAGCTCAAATGCAGTGTTCTCCAGGGGGTCAGTGCCAGAAAGCACAGACCAAAAAACCAAAATTCCGGGTTTCTGGGATCCAACAAGACTTTGGAAAACAGTACAACCCTGGTCATTTTTGAAAGACATGTTTTATTTCCCTGGATACTTGTTTCATAAGTTTATTGATTTGGTACATTGTTATCAAATTAAATAACTTTTACTAGTCATTCAGGATGAGAAGGTGCAATTTCAATTGCATATTATTACCCTTTCCTTACAGAGCTTAACAGTATGACAAAGTAGATAAAGTACGCTTCTCTAGTAATGTCTGTTACTGAGAAAATTTAATTAAAGTTAGTAAATATGGCCACTGCAGGCCAAAACGTGACGGGGCCAGCCAGGGAATCTATGGCATAGTATATAGAGAGATGGGAACAATGGGGTTGCCGAAAAACAAAGAACTTTCAATCTATCAAATAACAAATGTAGAAACCGCATGGTGCAGGGGCAAACCTCCCAACACCTTGAAACCCGGAAAGCACAGAGGTATATAGATGGGGTGGAAGGCGCAGGATCCAATCGATAACAAGGAGAAGGGAAAATAAACCGTATCAGTAGCTGGCAACCAGCCAAGCATCCATCAAAACCGGGAACAACCCATTATTTGAAATAAACTCTGTAACGCATTAATTTGCATGAGACCACTCGTCTCTCTGTTCTCTCACCACGACATCAAAGGATATCTTCTCTGCTGGGAAAGATGAAACAGGAAAACCTTATAAACCTGATTGCCTGGCAAAAGATTTGGAGAATATGGAAACTATAAGCGAGACTGCAACCAAAGCCATCTTTGAGATACCAGACCTTCGTTACTGAACAGCTAGAAAACAATTGCATGGCCAGCTGAAAGTAATCCTCTCTTGATTGAACAATTCCTTCTGCTTGCAGACAGGTCCAAGGGTCAGAGAAGACCCTACTAGCTTGGCAGAAGGGGTCCAAAGAATTAGTTTTTAGGGTTTAAAGTGTAACACAGTATGGACACCGTAGGGTTAAAATGTTTCCAAAATCAGTGGAATTGTATAGAGTCAGAGAATGGTAAGAAAGGTTGGGTCTGGCATGCCTGGGAATGGGAACTATTCCCTGGGAACGAATTAGATCAGGTGAAACCACACCTGCGTAATCATCATATGCTAAATGATACCATTGTTTGATAGCTGAATGCAGTTATCGCTCCATTGTAATAAGAATCATGAGAAAAGCAGTTTGGGGGACCTGATGAAAATTACAAGAATTCATGCTTGGATAAGATCAATGCATACAATAGAATAATATGGGTTTAATAATTAATATAGAGTTATATAACGAAAAGGGCATAAAAACATGTTCATCTCGAATCCATGCTGGAGTCAGATTTGGGTTTGCACACTGGCTCCCAGAGCTCTTCAATAAAACCACCTGCATCTCATCCTGTGATTATGTGTTTCCACGCTAACAGTATGGTAATGTTAATGATTCCTATAGGCTGCATGCAAATGCTATAGGATTTGTACCTTGTACTGGACTGGTTAGTGAGAATTAGACTATTCGACACAGAAGAAGATTTATTGAATTGCAATAGGAACTTTGGTCTCTTACCTCTTACTCTCTTACCTTTCCTTTTAACTCTAGGCTCTTATGCTTCCTCTCACTCTTGCCCTTACCTCTTACTTTTACTCACTTACCCTTCCTTTTACTATTGCTCTTACTCTTACTCTTGCTCTTTTGGGCCTGCTCCGAGCTGTGACCAGCAGCTCCAAGCAGAGCCCTTGCACCCACGCCCTTTCCAATAAACCACAAGGTCCCAGATCTGGCTTCAGAAAAATAATTATTGAAGAGCACCAGATGGCTTATTTAGGATATGTGACCAAAAACCACAACATAACCTGAACTCCCTTCCCAGCGGAAAAGGAGTTGTACTCTGGAAATTCTACAGCCTCGATTTTTTTCTTGTATCCGGACCAAAGGGAGATTAATGGGAAATACCAGTTTATGAGGCCCCAAAGAGAAATAAAAGGGATTCAATTGGAGGATTCCAAAATAGGGGAGATGAGGAATGCGGCCCCCTGAACGCATGTTAGAAACATATGGGCCAGCCACCTAGACACAAGATGAGAGCTGGGGATACCGAAGCCCCATGTAGATGCTAAATTGCATTGTAAGGTTTCAAGCAATTTGGACATAGTAACAAACAAGACTGGTGGAGCAACGGAATTAACAGCAGATCAGCAACAGCAAAAAAGGGCGGCAGCGTATCAGAACAGGTTGTCATTAGATTATTTATTAGCTGAAGAAGGAGGTGTTTGTGGGAAATTTAACACAGCAGACTGTTGTATGAAAACAGATGACAAAGGGGAGGCTGTACTAGATATTGTCAAGGATATCAGAAAACTAGCTCATGGACCGGTACAAAAATGGGAATCAAGGCTAAAAACTAGCTGGTGGCATAATGTATTGGGAATAGAACGGTGGAAGAAGCTAGGCTTCTTCCTTTGATGTGCTACAGCTGCTTGGGTATTTCTTCCTTGCTCTTCAACCTGCAAAGTGAGTGTGGCAGTCTTTGAGAGCTGCAGTACTGAACTGCCACGAGGCGCTCAGCCAGCGAGGAGACAAAGCCAGAGAAAAAGAGTGAAAGAATCGGGCTGTGGGTACTTGGGACTGGGTCCCAGGGAGGGGTTGGACCCCTGGGAGGCAGCCGAGGGCTTTCAGGCCCCATCCACTGGGAAACAAAGTGAAGGCCCCGCCAGAAAACTTTGCCTGATGGAGGGATACCCAAGAGAATCGCGGGTTGCCAGACTGAGGAGGACGCCAAGAAACCTGGGCTTTTATACCCATGGGTCAAGCTTAGCAAATAAACTGAAAGTAAGATGCACCTTGTTTTTCTGTTGTCTTGTTGTGAGTGGGGGATGAGAAAGAAGTAACAAAAGCCAGTGAGTGAGAAGAAATGAAAGCCTATGTGATACAGATTGTTGATTTTACCTTTATTTTCTGGAAGTCGGTTGAACTGCACTGTACTGTAGGGAGAAAGAGGTGATATCAAGTGGCTGGGGAAATGGGAAACAGGCCAGGCACGAATAGGTAAGATCCTACAAAATGGGACAGAAAAGCAGTAAAATGAGTTCAGGGAAAAAAGGGAGTAAAAGGCTGCCAGCAGAAATACCTGAAGGTAGCCCTCTGGGAGTGATGCTAGCTGACTGGGATGGTGAGCCTTCTACACGGGAAAAGGAGAAAGTAAAGGTGAATCAGTTTTGCAAGACAGAATGGGCAAAAAGGGAAATAAGATCTGACCGCCGTCATTGGCCTAGATATGGCTCTTTTGAGGGTTGGATTTGCCAAGTTTTAAACCTATTTGTAAGTTCAAAAGAACCGCTTAATGAGGAAGAAAGGCAATACGCCGCACGTTGGATAGGAAGGGGGAAAAAAACCCCAACAAAACACTGGGGGGAGGAGTTTTTAAAAGAACTATCCAAAAGACAGAGAAGGAAAAATAGAAAAAAAAACGGGGACCCTCTAGAGCTGTTGCCCCCCGCCCCCCCACCCGCTTCCTGCCGTCTCGTTTGCGCCTGTCCGGCTCGCTCCAGCCCCGGCCTCGGCTGCCGTGCTGGCGGCTCCGCTGCCGTCCGCCCCTCCCGCGGAGGCATCGGATGCCCGGCTCCAGCCCGCTTTTTCCGCGGCCGCCACTGCTTACCCGTTCCCGGCCCTCCCCGCTCCAGCTGCTTTGTCCACTCTGGCGCCTGCCGCGTCAGGCACCAGCGCTCCGGCCGCCGTGCACCGGGTGACTGTCCCCAACGCGGTAGGACTTCCGCCAGAATGCTGCTCCCTGTCGGCGATTCCGGTGGCAGTCCCTGCCCATACCCCCTCCCCATCCTCGGAGGACTTAGGCTCTGGGCCACCTCCTGCTTCTAACTCTTGTCTCTCGCTGGTCACTATGGCCTCTGCTGATCAAGGCACCTCTGCCGCTAAGGAGAAGCCCCACGTCAAAATACAAGAAGCTCAGTTAAACAGCAGATCTCCTTTGACACCTCAGTTATAAGGGACAATGAAGAAAAAGGTCTGGGATGATAAGATCCCTTTATTTCCATTAGGAGAAGTTCCAGTGAGGGCAGGGGGAAGAGGTTTTGCTAGCTCCCCTCTAACTTCTTCGGCAGTTAGAGATTTTAAGAAGGGAATAAGAGCCTAGAGTTAAAAGGAAAGGTAAGAGAGTAAGAGGTAAGAGACCAAAGTTCCTATTGCAATTCAATAAATCTTCTTCTGTGTCGAATAGTCTAATTCTCACTAACCAGTCCAGTACAAGGTACAAATCCTATAGCATTTGCATGCAGCCTATAGGAATCATTAACATTACCATACTGTTAGCGTGGAAACACATAATCACAGGATGAGATGCAGGTGGTTTTATTGAAGAGCTCTGGGAGCCAGTGTGCAAACCCAAATCTGACTCCGGCATGGATTCGAGATGAACATGTTTTTATGCCCTTTTCGTTATATAACTCTATATTAATTATTAAACCCATATTATTCTATTGTATGCATTGATCTTATCCAAGCATGAATTCTTGTAATTTTCATCAGGTCCCCCAAACTGCTTTTCTCATGATTCTTATTACAATGGAGCGATAACTGCATTCAGCTATCAAACAATGGTATCATTTAGCATATGATGATTACGCAGGTGTGGTTTCACCTGATCTAATTCGTTCCCAGGGAATAGTTCCCATTCCCAGGCATGCCAGACCCAACCTTTCTTACCATTCTCTGACTCTATACAATTCCACTGATTTTGGAAACATTTTAACCCTACGGTGTCCATACTGTGTTACACTTTAAACCCTAAAAACTAATTCTTTGGACCCCTTCTGCCAAGCTAGTAGGGTCTTCTCTGACCCTTGGACCTGTCTGCAAGCAGAAGGAATTGTTCAATCAAGAGAGGATTACTTTCAGCTGGCCATGCAATTGTTTTCTAGCTGTTCAGTAACGAAGGTCTGGTATCTCAAAGATGGCTTTGGTTGCAGTCTCGCTTATAGTTTCCATATTCTCCAAATCTTTTGCCAGGCAATCAGGTTTATAAGGTTTTCCTGTTTCATCTTTCCCAGCAGAGAAGATATCCTTTGATGTCGTGGTGAGAGAACAGAGAGACGAGTGGTCTCATGCGAATTAATGCGTTACAGAGTTTATTTCAAATAATGGGTTGTTCCCGGTTTTGATGGATGCTTGGCTGGTTGCCAGCTACTGATACGGTTTATTTTCCCTTCTCCTTGTTATCGATTGGATCCTGCGCCTTCCACCCCATCTATATACCTCTGTGCTTTCCGGGTTTCAAGGTGTTGGGAGGTTTGCCCCTGCACCATGCGGTTTCTACATTTGTTATTTGATAGATTGAAAGTTCTTTGTTTTTCGGCAACCCCATTGTTCCCATCTCTCTATATACTATGCCATAGATTCCCTGGCTGGCCCCGTCACGTTTTGGCCTGCAGTGGCCATATTTACTAACTTTAATTAAATTTTCTCAGTAACAGACATTACTAGAGAAGCGTACTTTATCTACTTTGTCATACTGTTAAGCTCTGTAAGGAAAGGGTAATAATATGCAATTGAAATTGCACCTTCTCATCCTGAATGACTAGTAAAAGTTATTTAATTTGATAACAATGTACCAAATCAATAAACTTATGAAACAAGTATCCAGGGAAATAAAACATGTCTTTCAAAAATGACCAGGGTTGTACTGTTTTCCAAAGTCTTGTTGGATCCCAGAAACCCGGAATTTTGGTTTTTTGGTCTGTGCTTTCTGGCACTGACCCCCTGGAGAACACTGCATTTGAGCTGAGGCTTTGGAGAGGGCTTCTCAATTTGGGTGGTGGAGTTAGAATCACGGGTGCGTAGTTAAATAGAAGGTTTCATATTTGAGGTTTTTACAATATAGTAATAGGTATGGGACAAGATGGAGGATTTGGAATGTTGTCTCCTTTCAAAGTTCTCCTTCTTTCTTCATGGTTTCGGGTAGTAGTTTCAGGTTGGACAGTTAGTGCTGCACTGTGGGTCACAGGAGTTTGGTTATTGGTCAGAAGTATAAATAATAGCGGTGTTAATTCTCTATTGGACTGTTTAGCTTTAAGAGACCTTAAAGATAGCTAGCCAGGCTCACCCCCATTTTGCTTGCTTTTAGCTGGTAGCTAGAAGTGTTGCAGACCTTGCTGTGCTTTAGATAAGATTTAATAAACAACAAAGCCTGAACGTGAGAAAATTCGTCTCCTTTGTGTTTGTTAATCCTGGCTCTGAGTGAAGACAAAAGAAACGTTGGACAAGTCACAAGTGGTGCAAATACCTTCCCTTACGTGCCTGCGCAAAAAGGACTTTTTTGCATGGTCTTCTTTTAGTTTGTGAACAAATATGGAGAAGAAGATTGTCTCAGCAGTTTTTTCAATACCTTTAAGAAGACTTTACAACCACTCTGGGCAATCCGGGCCAGTGCTCGCTCATCATCACAATAACAAAGTGTTTCCTAGAGATCTGAGGGAACTGCCTGTATTTCAGTTTGTGACCACTCACTCTGGTCATGTCATTGGGCCCACTGAAAGGCGCCCAGCTCCGTCTTCCTTGCACCGTCCCTTCAGATACTGATAGGCACTGGTAAGATCACCCTAAGCCTTCTCTTCTCCAGGCTCAAGAGCTCCATCTTTCCTTACAGCGGAGTTGCTCCTGTCCCTGTCTCATCATCTTTGCAGGCCTTCACTGCATTCTTCTGAGACGAGGAGCCCCAAACTGGAGTCAGCACTAGAGGTGCTCACCAGTGCTGAGCAGAAGAGAAGGATCGGATCCCCTCCCTTGGCCTGCTGGCTGCACTCTCAACGCAGCTCAGGATCCCATTGCCCTGCTTTCTCAGAAGGATGCATATAATCTCAGGCCTTTCAAGGTTCCTCTGGATGGCCACATGACCTTCTGGCATGCCTTCCTAGATCCTTTCCTTCTATTCAATGTTGGTGAGGCCTCCCGTGAAGTACTGTATCCAGTACTTGTTCTGGGCTCCCTAGAAAAAGCGTCAATAAAATAATGAAGTCTTAGTTCTCTCCATTTTTTTTCCTAGATCACTCATGGACTGAAATTATTTGAGCAGATCCGTCTTTTAATTTAGCACCTGATTTCATCTTCTTTTTGAGTCTGTCTGCAACAGAACACTTGACGTTTCACCTGTGTGATAATTGATAAAAGATTTGTGCCAATCATAGAAGTAATAGGGTTTGTATAAACCAGAATACTTAGGTCTGAAATGAAGCATGGACATTAGATAGAGAAAAATATATATGATTAGATCATTCTGTTTAAATACCCCTGTTATGAATAGTGTGTTTTTTAGTAAATTGTATTCAATACCAGTTTGCAAAACGAGGATTTCCCACAGCCTGAAAGATTTTGCAAAATCAGATTTCCTGCCTTTGTGTAATCAATTGCAACCTATCTGCTAAGACCAGACTTCCCACTTCTGCTGTTCTTTATCTACCAAAACCAGACGGTTACTTGACAAATTGTCCAGAGATTTCACAAGCGGTCCCACGGACGGTTTTGTTTGACAGCCACCGCTTACCTGGCAGAATTATGACAACAAAAAAAATAACAGCTATTGATTACTACAAGGAAAACCGTACTATAAAAGGAGCTGCAAACAAAGGTTTGACGGAGCGGGGAGGGGGGCAGTGACCAGCGCTGCTTGCTCCGTCTATATCAAATAAAGCAATCTAAATTTTGCTAAATATCGAGACTTTGTTTCTCATTTATAACACCTGTATTTAAGGTGAAATTGAAATAAAAGTAAATTACTCAACTTGCATGGTTTAAATGAAATTGGGATCAGAGTAACAGAGTTGGTTTTTTTAACAGCTTGATTAACTGACAGTAAACGAAGGAGAAGAAGCTGAGGTCACTTGGTTGTGTTCATCCTGGAGCACAGGGGACTGAGGCCAAACCTCGGGAGCAGCTGCAGCTCCTCCCGGGGACAGCAGAGAGTTCTGATCTCTGCTGTCTGTTACCAAGGACAGGCGACCCCAAGGAAACTGCGGAAGCTGTGTCAGACAGAGAAGGATTAGGCTGAGTATCAGGGAAAGATTTTTTTCCTTAGAGGGTGGTCAGGCACCGAAAAGGGGGTTTGGCCAAGCAGCCAGGGATCAGATTAAGAAAGCTAAAGCCCTAATGGATTTAAATCTGCCCAGGGACATTGAGGGCAACACTGGGTCTTGGACCCTAATTCTAAACCTAACCCTAAACCCAACACTAACCCTCACCCTAAACCTAACCCTGTCACTAACCGTAACCCTAAACCTAACCCTAACTCTAACCCTAACCCTGACCCTAACCCTCTACCTAACATTAACCCTAACCCTAGCCCTAAATCTAACCATAATCCTAACACTAACACTAAACCTAATCCTAATACTACCCCTAAACCTGTCCCTAACACTAACCCTAACCCGAACCCTAAACCTAAGCCTAACCCTAACCGTAACCATAACCCTAAACCTAACCCTAAACCTAGACCTAACATTAACACTAACCCTAATCCTAACCATAAAACTAACCCTAACCCTAACCCTAACCATAACCCTAACCCTAACCCTAAACCTAACCCTAACCTGATGCCTAACATGAACCCTAACCCTCACCCTAACCCTAACCCTGTCCCTAATCCAAACTCTAATTCTAACCCTAACCCTAACACTAAACCCTAAACCTAACCATAACTCTAAACCTAACCCCATCCTAAACATAACGCTAACACTAACACTAACCCTAACACTAACCCATAAACCTAATCCTAACCCTAACACTAACACTATCACTAACCATAACACTAACTCTAACCATATCCCTTAACGCTATCCCTAAACCTAACCCTAGCCCATACCCTAACCCGAACCCAACCCAAACCCTAACCCTAATCCTAACCCTAACCCTAACCCTAATACTAACCCTAACCCTAATCCTGTCCCTAACCCTAACCCTCAAACTAACCCTAACCCTAAGCGTAAACCTAAACCTAACCCTGAACCTAACCCTGACCCTAACCCTGACCCAAACCTTAAACCTAACCCTAACACTAACCCAACCCTAGCCCTAACCCTAACCCTAACACTATACCTAATATTAAGCCTAACGCTAACCCTAACCCTAACCCTAACCCTAACCATAACCCTAACTCTAACCCTAACCCTAACCCTAACCCTAAGCCTAAATCTAACCCTAACACTAAGCGTAACACCTAACCCTAACCCCTAGAGCGTAACCCTCACCCTAGCCCTAACGTCAACCCTAAACCTAACCCTAACCCTAAACCTAGCCCTAAATCTAAACCTAACCCTAACCCCTAAACCTAACCCTAAATCTAACCCTAACGCTAACCCAACCCTAACCCTAACCCTAAACAAAACCCTAACCCTAAAACTATACCTAATATTAATCCTAAACCTAACCTTAACCCTATCCCTAACCCTAACCCTAACCCTAACCCTGTCCCTGACGCTAACAATAACCATAACCCAAACCATAACCCCTAAACCTAACCCTAACCCTAAACCTAACACTAACCCTCACCATAACACTAACCCTAACCCTAATCCTAATCCTAATCCTAACCCTAATCCTAACCCTAACCCTAACCCTAACCGTAACCATTACCAAAACCCTAACCCTAACCCTATACCTAACATTAACCCTGACCCTAACCCTAATTCTAAAACTAACCCTAAGCCTAACGCTAACCATAACCCTAATCCTATCCCTATGCCTAACATGAACACTAACCCTCACCCTAACCCTAACCCTGTCCCTAATCCTAACCCTAACCCCAACCCAAACCCTAACCCTAAACCTAAACCCTAAACCTAACCATAACACTAAACGTAACCCCATCGTAAAGCTAACCCTAACACTAACACTAACCCTAATGCAAACCCCTAAACCTTATCCTAAGCCTAACAGTAACACTAACGCTAACACTAACTCTAAGCCAAACACTTAACGCTATCACTAAACCTAACCCTAGCCCTAACCGTAACCCTAACCCAACACTAACCCTAACCCTAATCCTAACCCTAACCCTAACCCTAATCCTGTCCCTAACCCTAACCCTCACACTAACCCTAAACCTAAGCGTAACCCTAAACCCAACCCTGACCCTAAAACTGACCCTAACCCTAACCCAAACCTTAACCCTAACCCTAACACTAACCCAACCCTACCCCTAACCCTAACCCTAACCCTAACACTATGCCTAATATTAACCCTAGCTCTAACCCTAACCCTAATCATAACCCTAAGCCT
>NC_085050.1:44823241-44855741 GCF_963662255.1 Cinclus cinclus
AACCCTAATCCTGTCCCTAACCCTAACCCTCAAACTAACCCTAACCCTAAGCGTAAACCTAAACCTAACCCTGACCCTAACCCTGACCCTAACCCTAACCCAAACCTTAACCCTAACTCTAACACTAACTAAACCCTAGCCCTAACCCTAACCCTAACACTATACCTAATATTAAGCCTAACGCTAACCCTAACCCTAACCCTAACCATAACCCTAACTCTAACCCTAACCCTAACCCTAACCCTAAGCCTAAGCATAAATCTAACCCTAACCCTAAGCGTAACACCTAACCCTAACCCCTAAGCCTAACCCTCACCCTAGCCCTAACGCCAACCCTAACCCTAACCCTAACCCTAACCCTAACCCTAAACCTAGCCCTAAATCTAAACCTAACCCTAACCCCTAAACCTAACCCTAACCCTAAACCTAACACTAACCCTAACCATAACACTAACCCTAACACTAACCCTAACCGTAACCCTAACCCTAACCCTAACCCTAACCCTAACCCTAACCCTAACCCTAACCCTAACCCTAACCCTAACCATAACACTAACCCTAACACTAACCCTAACCGTAACCCTAACCCTAACTCTAACCCTAACCCTAACCCTAACCCTAACCCTAACCCTAACCCTAATCCTAATCCTAATCCTAATCCTAACCCTAATCCTAACCCTAACCCTAACCGTAACCATTACCAAAACCCTAACCCTAACCCTATACCTAACATTAACCCTGACCCTAAACCTAATCCTAAAACTAACCCTAAGCCTAACGCTAACCATAACCCTAATCCTATCCCTATGCCTAACATGAACACTAACCCTCACCCTAACCCTAACCCTGTCCCTAATCCTTACCCTAACCCCAACCCAAACCCTAACCCTAAACCTAAACCCTAAACCTAACCATAACACTAAACGTAACCCCATCGTAAAGCTAACCCTAACACTAACACTAACCCTAATGCTAACCCCTAAACCTTATCCTAACCCTAACAGTAACACTAACGCTAACACTAACTCTAAGCCAAACACTTAACGCTATCACTAAACCTAACCCTAGCCCTAACCGTAACCCTAACCCAACACTAACCCTAACCCTAATCCTAACCCTAACCATAACCTTAACCCAAACCCTAACCCTAACCCTAACACTAACCCGAAACCTAACCATAACACTAACCCTAACCCTAATCCTAACCCTAACCCTAATCCTGTCCCTAACCCTAACCCTTACACTAACCCTAAACCTAAGCGTAAACCTAAACCTAACCCTGACCCTAACCCTGACCCTAACCCTAACCCAAACCTTAACCCTAACCCTAACACTAACCCAACCCTAGCCCTAACCCTAACCCTAACACTATACCTAATATTAAGCCTAACGCTAACCCTAACCCTAACCCTAACCCTAACCATAACCCTAAATCTAACCCTAACCCTAACCCTAACCCTAAGCCTAAATCTAACCCTAACCCTAAGTGTAACACCTAACCCTAACCCCTAAGCCTAACCCTCACCCTAGCCCTAACGCCAACCCTAACCCTAACCCTAACCCTAACCCTAAACCTAGCCCTAAATCTAAACCTAAACCTAACCCCTAAACCTAACCCTAAATCTAACCCTAACGCTAACCCAACCCTAACCCTAACCCTAAACAAAACCCTAACCCTAAAACTATACCTAATATTAATCCTAAACCTAACCTTAACCCTATCTCTAACCCTAACCCTAACCCTGTCCCTGACGCTAACAATGACCATAACCCAAACCATAACCCGTAAACCTAACCCTAACCCTAAACCTAACACTAACCCTAACCATAACACTAACCCTAACACTAACCCTAACCGTAACCCTAACCCTAACTCTAACCCTAACCCTAACCCTAACCCTAACCCTAACCCTAACCCTAACCCTAATCCTAACCCTAAACCTAACCCTAATACTAACCCTAACCCTAATCCTGTCCCTAACCCTAACCCTCAAACTAACCCTAACCCTAAGCGTAAACCTAAACCTAACCCTGACCCTAACTCTGACCCTAACCCTAACCCAAACCTTAACCCTAACCCTAACACTAACCCAACCCTAGCCCTCACCCTATCCCTAACACTATACCTAATATTAAGCCTAACGCTAACCCTAACCCTAACCCTAACCCTAACCATAACCCTAACTCTAACCCTAACCCTAACCCTAACCCTAAGCATAAATCTAACCCTAACCCTAAGCGTAACACCTAACCCTAACCCCTAAGCCTAACCCTCACCCTAGCCCTAACGCCAACCCTAACCCTAACCCTAACCCTAACCCTAAACCTAGCCCTAAATCTAAACCTAAGCCTAACCCCTAAACCTAACCCTAACCCTAAACCTAACACTAACCCTAACCATAACTCTAACCCTAACACTAACCCTAACCGTAACCCTAACCCTAACTCTAACCCTAACCCTAACCCTAACCCTAACCCTAACCCTAACCCTAACCCTAACCCTAACCATAACACTAACCCTAACACTAACCCTAACCGTAACCCTAACCCTAACTCTAACCCTAACCCTAACCCTAACCCTAACCCTAACCCTAACCCTAACCCTAACCCTAACCCTAATCCTAATGCTAATCCTAACCCTAACCCTAACCCTAACCCTAACCGTAACCATTACCAAAACCCTAACCCTAACCCTATACCTAACATTAACCCTGACCCTAACCCTAATCCTAAAACTAACCCTAAGCCTAACGCTAACCATAACCCTAATCCTATCCCTATGCCTAACATGAACACTAACCCTCACCCTAACCCTAACCCTGTCCCTAATCCTTACCCTAACCCCAACCCAAACCCTAACGCTAAACCTAAACCCTAAACCTAACCATAACACTAAACGTAACCCCATCGTAAAGTTAACCCTAACCCTAACACTAACCCTAATGCTAACCCCTAAACCTTATCCTAACCCTAACAGTAACACTAACGCTAACACTAACTCTAAGCCAAACACTTAACGCTATCACTAAACCTAACCCTAGCCCAAACCGTAACCCTAACCCAACACTAACCCTAACCCTAATCCTAACCCTAACCATAACCTTAACCCAAACCCTAACCCTAACCCTAACACTAACCCGAAACCTAACCATAACACTAACCCTAACCCTAATCCTAACCCTAACCCTAATCCTGTCCCTAACCCTAACCCTCACACTAACCCTAACCCTAACCATAACCCTAACTCTAACCCTAACCCTAACCCTAACCCTAAGCCTAAATCTAACCCTAACCCTAAGCGTAACACCTAACCCTAACCCCTAAGCCTAACCCTCACGCTAGCCCTAACGCCAACCCTAACCCTAACCCTAACCCTAAACCTAGCCCTAAATCTAAACCTAAACCTAACCCCTAAACCTAACCCTAAATCTAACCCTAACGCTAACCCAACCCTAACCCTAACCCTAAACAAAACCCTAACCCTAAAACTATACCTAATATTAATCCTAAACCTAACCTTAACCCTATCCCTAACCCTAACCCTAACCCTGTCCCTGACGCTAACAATGACCATAACCCAAACCATAACCCCTAAACCTAACCCTAACCCTAAACCTAACACTAACCCTAACCATAACACTAACCCTAACACTAACCCTAACCGTAACCCTAACCCTAACTCTAACCCTAACCCTAACCGTAACCCTAACCCTAACCCTAACCCTAATCCTAATCCTAATCCTAACCCTAATCCTAACCCTAACCCTAACCCTAACCGTAACCATTACCAAAACCCTAACCCTAACCCTATACCTAACATTAACCCTGACCCTAACCCTAATCCTAAAACTAACCCTAAGCCTAACGCTAACCATAACCCTAATCCTATCCCTATGCCTAACATGAACACTAACCCTCACCCTAACCCTAACCCTGTCCCTAATCCTAACCCTAACCCCAACCCAAACCCTAACCCTAAACCTAAACCCTAAACCTAACCATAACACTAAACCTAACCCCATCGTAAAGCTAACCCTAACACTAACACTAACCCTAATGCTAACCCCTAAACCTTATCCTAACCCTAACAGTAACACTAACGCTAACACTAACTCTAAGCCAAACACTTAACGCTATCACTAAACCTAACCCTAGCCCTAACCGTAACCCTAACCCAACACTAACCCTAACCCTAATCCTAACCCTAACCCTAATCCTGTCCCTAACCCTAACCCTCACACTAACCCTAAACCTAAGCGTAACCCTAAACCCAACCCTGACCCTAAAACTGACCCTAACCCTAACCCAAACCTTAACCCTAACCCTAACACTAACCCAACCCTGCCCCTAACCCTAACCCTAACCCTAACACTATGCCTAATATTAACCCTAACTCTAACCCTAACCCTAATCATAACCCTAAGCCTAAATCTAATCCTAAATCTAACCCTAACCCTAACCCTAACCGTAACACCTAATCCTAACCCCTAAGCCTAACCCTATACCTAGCCCTAATCCTCACCCTAACCCTAACTCTAACCCTAACCCTAAACGTAAACCTAACCCTAACCCAAACCCTAACCCTAACCCTAACCCTAACCCTAACCCTAAACCTAACCCAAACCTAACCCTAAACCCAACCCTAACCCTAACCCTAACCCGAACCCTAACTCTAACCCCAGCCCTAACACTAACCCTAACCCGAACGCTAACCCTAACCCTCTCCCTAACCCTAAACCTGTCCCTAAGCCTAACCCTAACCCTAACCCTAACCCTAACACTAAACCTAACGCTAAACCTAAACCTAACCCTAACCCTAACTCTAACCTTAACCCTGTCCCTAAACCTAACCCTAATTATAACCCTAACACCTAACGCTAACGCTAACCCTAGCCCTAACTCTAAACCTTACCCCAAGCCCTAAGCCTATCCCTAAATCTAACCCTAACCCTAACCCTAACCCCAAAACTGTACCCAATATTAATCCTAACCCTAACCTTAACCCTATACTTAACCCTAACCCTAACCCTGTCCCTAAACCTAACCATAACCTAGACCCTAAACCTAACCCTAAACGTAACCCTAACCCTAACCCAAACCTAACCCTAACCCTAAATCTAACCCTAACCCTAACCGTAACCCTATACCTAATATTAAGCCTAAACCTAACCTTAACCGTATCCCTAACACTAACACTAACCCTAACCCTAACCCGAACCCTAAGCCTAACCCTGACCCTAACTCTAACCCTAACCCAAACCTAACCCTAACCCTATCCCTAATATTAACCCTAACCCTAACCCTAACCCAACCCTAACCCTAAACCTAATATTAACCCTAAACCTAACCCTAACCATAACCATAACCCTAACCCTAACTCTAACCCTAACCGTAACCCTAACCCTAACTCTAACCCTAACCCTAATCCTAATCCTAATCCTAATCCTTACCCCAACCCTAACCCTAACCCTAACACTAACCCTAACCGTAACCATAACCAAAACCCTAAACCTAACCCTATACCTAACATTCACCCTGACCCTAACCCTATCCCTATTCCTAACATGAACACTAATCCTCACCCTAATCCTAACCCTGTCCCTAATCCTAAACCTAACCCTAACCCAAATCTTTACCCTAAACCTAAACCCTAAACCTAACCATAACACTAAACCTAACCCCATCCTAAACCTAACCCTAACAATAACACTAACCCTAACCCTAACCGCTATACCTTATCCTAACCCTAACACTAACACTAACGCTAACACTAACTTTAACCCAAACACTTAACGCTATCCCTAAACCTAACCACAGCCCTAAACCTTAACCCTAACCTAACACTAACCCTAACCCTAACCCTAACCCTAACCATTACCCTAAACCAAACACCAAACCTAAACCCAACCCTAACCCTAACCCTAACCCTAACCCTAAACCTAACCCTGTGCCTAATATTAATCCTAACCCTCACGCTAACACTAACCCTGTCCCTAACCCTAACCCTAACCCTAACCCTAACCCCTAAACATAACCATAACCCTAACCCTACCCCCATCCTAAACCTAACCCTAACACTAACACTACCCCTAACCTCTAAACCTAATCCTAACCCTAACGCTAACACTACACCTAACCCTAACCCTAACCCTAACCCTGTCCCTAACACTAAACCTAATATTTACCCTAAACCTAACCCTAACTCCTAACCCTAACCCTAACAGTAACACGAACCCTAAACCTAAACCAACGCTAACCGTAAACCTAACCCTAACACTAACACCTACCCAAACCTAGCCCTAACCCTAACCCTAACCCTAAACCTAGTATTAACCCTAAACCTAACCCTAACCCATAACTCTAACCCTAACCCTAATCCTAACCCTAAACCTAACCCAAACCCTAACCCTAAACCTAACCCTAACGATAACCCTAACCATAACCCTAAACCTCACCCTAACCCAAGCCGTTACCCTAATACTAACCCTAAACATAACACTAACCCTAACGCTAACCGTAACCCTAATCCTAACCCTAACCCGAACCCTAACCCTAACCCTCTCCCTAACCCTAAACCTGTCCCTAAGACTAACCCTAACCCTAACCCTAACCCTAACACTAACCATAGCCCTAAACATAAACCTAACCCTAACCCTAACTCTAACACTAACCCTGTCCCTAAACCTAACCCTAATTATAACCCTAACACCTAACGCTAACACTAATCCTTGCCCTAACTCTAAACCTTACCCCAAGCCCTAAGCCTAACCCTAAATGTAATCCTAACCCTAACCCTAACCCCAACACTGTACCCAATATTAATCCTAACCCTAACCTTAACCCTATACTTTACCCTAACCCTAACCCTGTCCCTAAACCTAACCATAACCTTGACCCTAAAACTAACCCTAAACGTAACCCTAACGCTAACCCTAACCCTAACCCTAATCCTAACCCAAACCTAACCCTAACCCTAAACCTAAACTTAACCATAACACAAACCCTAACACTAACCCTAAACGTAACCCTAACCCTAACTCTAACCCTAACCCTAATCCTAACCCTATCCCTAACACAAACACTAACCATAACCATAACCAAAACCCTAACCCTAACCCTATACCTAACATTAACACTGACCCTAACCCTAATCCTAAAACTAACCCTAAGCCTAACCCTAACCATAACCCTAACCCTATCCCTATGCCTAACATGAACACTAACCCTCACCCTAACCCTAACCCTGTCCCTAATCCTAACCCTAACCCCAGCCCAAACCCTAACACTAACCTTAAACCTAAACCCTAAACCTAACCATAACCCTAAACCTAACCCCATCCTAAACCTAAAAATAACACTAACACTAACCCTAACACTAAACCCTAAACCTAACCCTTAACGCTATCCCTAAACCTAACCCTAGTCCTAACCCTAATCCAAATCCAACACTAACCCTAACCCTAATCCTAACCCTAACCCTAACACTAATCCTAACCCTAACCATAATCCTGCCCCTAAACCTATCCCTAACACTAACCCAAACCTTAAACCTAACCCTAACCCTAACTGCAAACCTAACCCTGACCATAACCCTGACCCTAACCCTAACCCAACACTAACCCCAAACCTAATCCTAACCCTAACCCTAACACTAACACTAACCCGAACCATAATCCTGTCCCTAAACCTAACCCTAACAATAACCCTAACCTTAAACCTAACCCTAACCCTAACCGTAAAGCTAACACTGACCATAACGCTGACCGTAACTCTAAGCCTAACACTAACCCTAACCCTAACCCTAACCCCTAACGCTAAACTGAACCCTAACCGTAACCCTAACACTAACTCTAAAACTAACCCTAACCCCAAACCCTAACCCGAACCCCTAACCCTAACCCTAACACTAAGCCTAACCCTAACCCCACCAGAACCCTAACCCTAACCCTAACCCTAACCCTAAACCTAACCCTGACCATAACCCTAACCCTAACCCTAACCCTAACCCTAACCCTCACCCTAACCCTAACCCTAACCCTAACCCTATACCGAACATTAACCCTAACTCAAATCGTAACCCTAAATCTAACCCTAACCCTAACCCAAACCCTAAGCCTAACCCTAACCCTAACCCTAACCCTAACCCTAAAGCTGTCCCTAACCCTAACCCTAATTATAAACCTAACCCGTAACGCTAACACTAACCCTAACCCTAACCCTAAACCTTAACCCTAACTCTAACCCTAACCCCTAAACATAACCATAACCCTAACCCTACCCCCATCCTAAACCTAACCCTAACACTAACATTACACCTAACCCTATCCCTAACCCTAACCCTAACCCAACCCTAACCCTAAACCTAACCCTAACGATAACCCTAACCATAACCCTAAACCTAACCCTAACCCTAGCCCTAAACCTAAACCTAAACCTAACCTTAACCCTAACTCTAACCCTAACCCTGTCCCTAAACCTAACCCTAATTATAATCCTAACACCTAACGCTAACACTAACCCTAGCCCTAACTCTAAATCTTACCCCAAGTCCTAAGCCTCACCCTAAATCTAATCCTAACCCTAACCCTAACCCCAACACTGTACCCAATATTAATCCTAACCCTAACCTTAACCCTATACTTTACCCCAACCCTAACCCTGTCCGTAAACCTAACCATAACCTTGACCCTAACCCTAACCCTAAACGTAACCCTAACGCTAAACCTAACCCTAACCCTAACCCTAACCCTAACCCTAAACCTAACCCTAACCCAAACCTAACCCTAACCCTAACCCTAACCCTAACCCTAACCCTAACCCTAACCCTAACCCTAACCCTAACCCTATACCTAATATTAACCCTAAACCTAACCTTAACCGTATCCCTAACCCTAACCCTAACCCAAACCTAACCCTAACCCTAACCCTTACCCTAACCCTAACACTAACCCTAAACCTAACATTAACCCTAACCCTAACCCTAACATTAACCCTAACCCTAACCCTAACCCTAACCCTAACCCTAACCCTAACCCTAACTCAAACCAAACCGTAACCCTAACCCTAACCCTAACCCAACCCTAACCCTAAACCTAATATTAACCCTAAACCTAACCCTAACCATAACACTAAGCCTAACACTAACCCTAACCGTAACCCTAACCCTAACTCTAACCCTAACCCTAATCCTAATCCTTACCCTAACCCTAACCCTAACACTAACCCTAACCGTAACCATAACCAAAATCCTAAACCTCACCCTATACCTAACATTCACCCTGTCCCTAACCCTAATCCTAAAACTAACCCTAAGACTAACCCTAACCATAACCCTAACCCTATCCCTATGATTAACATGAACACTAACCCTCACCCTAACCCTAACCCTGTCCCTAATCCTAACCCTAACCCCAACCCAAACCCTAACCCTAAACCTAAACCCTAAACCTAACCATAACACTAAACCTAACCCCATCCTAAACCTAACCCGAACAATAACACTAACCCTAACCCTAAACAATAAACCTTATCCTAACCCTAACACTAACACAAACGCTAACACTAACTCTAAGCCAAACACTTAACACTATCACTAAACCTAACCCTAGCCCTAACCGTAACCCTAACACAACACTAACCCTAACCGTAAACCTAACCATAACCATAACCTTAACCCAAACCCTAACACCTACCCTAACCCTAACCCAACCCTAACCCTAACGCTAACACTAACCATAACCCTAAACCTAACCCTAACCCTAGCCGTTACCCTAACCCTAACCCTAACCATAACACTAACCCTAACCCTAAACGTAACCCTAACCCTAACCCTAACCCTAACCCTAACCCTAACCCTAAACCTAACCCTAACCCAAACCTAACCCTAACCCTAACCCTAACCCTAACCCTATACCTAATATTAACCCTAAACCTAACCTTAACCGTATACCTAACCCTAACCCTAACCCAAACCTAACCCTAACCCTAACCCTTACCCTTACCCTAACCCTAACCCTAACCCTAACCCTAAACCTAACATTAACCCTAACCCTAACCCTAACATTAACCCTAACCCTAACCCTAACCCTAACCCTAACCCTAACCCTAACCCTAACCCTAACCCTAACCCTAACCCTAACTCAAACCTAACCGTAACCCTAAACCTAATATTAACCCTAAACCTAACCCTAACCATAACACTAACCCTAACACTAACCCTAACCGTAACCCTAACCCTAAATCTAACCCTAACCCTAATCCTAATCCTTACCCTAACCCTAACCCTAACACTAACCCTAACCGTAACCATAACCAAAACCCTAAACCTCACCCTATACGTAACATTCACCCTGTCCCTAACCCTAATCCTAAAACTAACCCTAAGCCTAAACCTAACCATAACCCTAACCCTATCCCTATGCCTAACATGAACACTAACCCTCACCCTAACCCTAACCCTGACCCTAATCCTAACCCTAACCCCAACCCAAACCCTAACCCTAAACCTAAACCCTAAACCTAACCATAACACTAAACCTAACCCCATCCTAAACCTAACCCGAACAATAACACTAACCCTAACCCTAAACAATAAACCTTATCCTAACCCTAACACTAACACAAACGCTAACACTAACTCTAAGCCAAACACTTAACACTATCACTAAACCTAACCCTAGCCCTAACCGTAACCCTAACACAACACTAACCCTAACCGTAAACCTAACCCTAACCATAACCTTAACCCAAACCCTAACACCTACCCTAACCCTAACACAACACTAACCCTAACGCTAACCCTAACCATAAACCTAAACCTAACCCTAACCCTAGCCGTTACCCTAACCCTAACCCTAACCATAACACTAACCCTAACCCTAAACGTAACCCTAACCCTAACCCTAACCCTAACCCGAACCCTAACCCTAACCCGAACCCTAACCCTAACCCTCTCCCTAACCCTAAACCTGTCCCTAAGCCTAACCCTAACCCTAACCCTAACCCTAACCCTAAACCTTAACCTAACCCTAACCCTAACTCTAACCCTAACCCTGTCCCTAAACCTAACCCTAATTATAACCCTAACACCTAACGCTAACACTAACCCTAGCCCTAACTCTAAACCTTACCCCAAGTCCTAAGCCTCACCCTAAATCTAGTCCTAACCCTAACCCTAACCCCAAAACTGTACCCAATATTAATCCTAACCCTAACCTTAACCCTATACTTAACCCTAACCCTAACCCTAACCCTGTCCCTAAACCTAACCATAACCTTGACCCTAACCCTAACCCTAAACGTAACCCTAACCCTAATCCTAACCCTAACCCTAATCCTAACCCTAACCCTAACCCTAACCCTAACCCAAGCCTAAACCTAACCGTAAACCTAACCCTAACCCTAACCCTAACATTAACCCTAACCCTAACCGTAACCCTAACCCTAACCCTAACCGGAACCCTAACCCTAACCCTCTCCCTAAACCTAAACCTGTCTCCAAACCTAACCCTAACCCTAATCCTAACCCTAACACTAACCCTAACCCTAAACCTAAACCTAAACCTAAACCTAAACCTAAACCTAAACCTAAACCTAAACCTAAACCTAACCGTAACCCTAACTCTAACCCTAACCCTATCCCTAAACCTAACCCTAATTATAACCCTAAAACCTAACGCTAACACTAACCCTAGCCCTAACTCTAAACCTTACCCCAAGCCCTAAGCATAACCCTAAATCGAACCCTAACCCTAACCCTAACCCCAACACTGTACCCAATATTAATCCTAACCCTAACCTTAACGCTATATTTAACCCTATCCCTAACCCTAACCCTAACCCTGTCCCTAAACCTAACCATAACCTTGACCCTAACCCTAACCCAAACACTAAACGTAACCCTAAACCTAACCCTAAATCTAACCCTAACCCTAACCCTAACCCAAACCTAACCCTAACCCTAAACCTCACCCCAACCCTAACCCTATACCTAATATTAACCCTAAACCTAACCTTAACCGTTTCCCTAACCCTAACACTAACCCTAACCCTAACCCTAACCCTAACCCTAACCCGAACCCTAAGCCTAACCCTGACCCTAACTCTAACCCTTACCCAAACCTAGCCCTAACCCTAACCATAACCCTAACCCTAACCCTAACCCTAACCCTAACCCTAACCCTAACCCTAACCCTAACCCTAACCCTAACCCTAACCCTAACCTTAACCCTAACCCTAACCGTAACCCTAACCTAACCCTAACCCTAACCGTAATCCTAACCCTAACCCTAACCCTAACCCAAACCTAACCATAACCCTAACCCTTACCCTAACCCAACCCTAACCCTAAACCTAATATTAACCCTAAACCTAACCCTAACCATAACACTAACCCTAACACTAACCCTAACCATAACCTTAACCGAAACCCTAACACCTACCCTAACCCTAATCCAACCCTAACCCTAACCCTAATCCTAACGCTAACCCTAACCCTAACCCTAACCCTAACCCTAATCCTAATCCTAACTCTAACCCTAACCCCAATCCTGACCCTAGCCCTAAGCCTCACCCTCACCCTAACCCTAACCCTAACCCTAAACCTAACCCTAACCCTAACCCTAACCCTAACCCTAACCCTAACCCTAACCCTAACCCTAACCCGATACCTAATATTAAACCTATACCTAACCTTAACCGTATCCCTAACCCTAACACTAACCCTAACCCTAACCCGAACCCTAAGCCTAACCCTTACCCTAACTCTAACCCTAATCCTAACCCAAACCTAACCCTAACCCTAACCCTAACCCTAACCCTAACCCTAACATCAACCCTAACCCTAACCGTAAACCTAACCCTAACCCTATCCCTAACCGTAACACTAACCCTAACCCTAACCCTTACCCGAACGTAACCATAACCCTAACCCTATCCCTATGCCTAACATGAACACTAACCCTCACCCTATACCTAAACCTAACCCTAATCCTAACCCTAACCCCAACACAAACCCTAACCCTAAACCTAAACCCTAAACCTAACCATAACACTAAACCTAACCCCATCCTAAACCTAACCCTAATAATAACACTAACCCTAACGCTAACCCCTAAACCTTATCCTAACCCTAACACTAACACTAACACTAACGCTAACACTAACTCTAACCAAAACACTTAACGCTATCCCTAAACCTAACCCTAGCCCTAACCGTAACCCTAACCCAACACTAACCCTAACCCTAATCCTAACCCTAACCATAACCTTAACCCAAACCCTAACACCTAACCCTAACCCTAACCCTAACACTAACCCGAAACCTAACCATAACACTAACCCTAACACTAATCCCAACCGTAAGCCTAATCCTAAGTCTAAACCTAACCCCAATCCAAATGCTAACCCTAACCCGAACCCTAACCATAACCCTAACCATAAACCTGACCCTAACCCTAACCCTAACCCTATGCCTAACATGAACCCTAACCCTCACCCTAAGCCTAACCCTAACCCTAACCCTAACCCTAACCCTAACCCCAACCCTAACCCTAAACCTAATATTAATCCTAAACGTAACCCTAACCATAACACTAACCCCAACACTAACCCTAACTGTAACCCTAACCCTAATCCTAATCTTTACCCTAACCCTAACACTAACAGTAACCCTAACGGTAATCATAACCAAAACCCTAAACCTAACCCTATACCTAACATTCACCCTGACCCTAACCCTAATCCTAAAACTAACCCTAACCCTAACCCTAATAAAAACCCTAACCCTAACCCTAACCCTAATCCTGTCCCTAGCCCTAACCCTCACACTAACCCTAACGCTAAGCGTAACCCTAAACCTAACCCTGACCCTAACCCTGACCCTAAACTTAACCCAAACCTTAACCCTAACCCTAACAGTAAACCAACCCTAGCCCTAACCCTAACCCTAACACTATACCTAATATTAACCCTAACCCTAAACCGAACCCTACCCCTAACCCTAACCCTAACCATAACCCTAACCCTAACTCTAAACCTAACCCTAACCCTAACCCTAACCCTAAGCCTAAATCTAACCCAAACCCTAACCGTAACACATAACCCTAACCCCTAAGCCTAAACCTCACCCTAGCCCTAATCCTAACCCTAACCCTAAACTTAAACCTAAACGTAACCCTAACCCTAATCCTAACCGTAACCTTAAATGTAACCCTAACCCTAACCCGAACCCTAACCCAACCCTAACCCTAACCCTAACCCTAACCCTAACCCTAAAAGTATACCTAATATTAATCCTAACCTTAACCCTATCCCTAACCCTAACCTAACCCTGTCCCTAAAGCTAACAATAACCATAACCCAAACCATAGAACCTAAACATAACCCTAACCCTAACCCTAACCCTAACCCTAACCATAACACTAACACTAACCCTAACCGTAACCCTAACCCTAACTCTAAACCTAACCCTAAACCTAACCCTGACCCTAAAGCTGACCCTAACCCTAACCCAAACCTTAACCCTAACCCTAACCCCAACCCTAACCCTAAACCTAATATTAATCCTAAATGTAACCCTAACCATAACACTAACCCCAACACTAACCCTAACTGTAACCCTAACCCTAATCCTAATCCTTACCCTAACCCTAACACTAACAGTAACCCTAACGGTAATCATAACCAAAACCCTAAACCTAAACCTATACCTAACAATCACCCTGACCCTAACCCTAATCCTAAAACTAACCCTAACCCTAACCATAATACTAACCCTAACCCTAACCCTAATCCTGTCCCTAGTAATAACCCTCACACTAACCATAACGCTAAGGGTAACCCTAAACCTAACCCTGACCCTAACGTTAACCCAAACCTTAACCATAACCCTAACACTAAACCAACCCTAGCCCTAACCCTAACCCTAACACTATACCTAATATTAACCCTAACCCTAAACCGAACCCTAACCCTAACCCTAACCCTAACCCTAACTCTAACCCTAACCCTAACCCTAACCCTAAGCCTAAATCTAACCCTAACCCTAACCGTAACACATAACCCTAACCCATAAGCCTAAACCTCACCCTAGCCCTAATCCTAACCCTAACCCTAACCTTAACCCTAAACGTAACCCTAACCCTAATCCTAACCGTAACCTTAAACGTAACCCTAACCATAACCCTAACCCTAACCCTAACCCAACCCTAACCCTAACCCTAAACCTAACCCTAACCCTAACCCTAAAAGTATACCTAATATTAATCCTAACCTTAACCCTATCCCAAACCCTAAACCTAACCCTGTCCCTAAAGCTAACAATAACCATAACCCAAACCATAGAACCTAAACATAACCCTAACCCTAACCCTAACCATAACACTAACACTAACCCTAACCGTAAGCATAACCCTAACTCTAACCCTAACCCTAAACCTAACCCTGACCCTAAAGCTGACCCTAACCCTAACCCAAACCTTAACCCTAACCCTAACACTAACCCAACCCTAGCCCTAACCCTAACCCTAACACTATGCCTAATATTAACCCTAACACTAACCCTAACCCTAATCCTAAGCCTAAATCTAACCCTAAATCTAACCCTAACCCTAACCCTAACCGTAACACCTAACCCTAACCCCTAAGCCTAACCCTCACCCTAGCCCTAATCCTCACCCTAACCCTAACACTAACCCTAACCCTAAACGTAAACCTAACCCTAACACTAACCCTAACCCTAACCCTAACCCTAAACCTAACGCAAACCTAACCCTAAACCCAACCCTAACCATAACCCTAACCCGAACCCGAACCCTAACCCTAACCGTAACCCTAACCCTAACCCTAACCCTAACCCTAACCCTAACCCTCACCCTAACCCTAACCCTGTCCCTAACCCTAACCCTAACCCTGCCCCAAACCCTAACCCTAACTATAACCGTAACCTCCAACGCTAACACTAACCCTAACCCTAAATCTAAACCTAACCCTAACCCCTAAACCTAACCCTAAATATCACCCTAACCCTAACCCTAACCCAACCCTAACCCTAGCCCTAACCCAACACTAACACTAACCCTAAACCTAACCCGAACCCTAAACCTATACCTAATATTAATCCTAACCCTAACCTTAACCCTATCCCTAACCCTAACCCTTACCCTGTCCCTGACGCTAACAATAACCTTAACCCAAACCATAACCGCTAACCCTAACCATAACCCCAACCCTATCCATAACACGAACCCTAACACTAACCCTAAACATAACCCTAACCCTAACTCTAACCCTAACTATAACCCTAACCCTAAAACTAGCCCTAACCCTAACCCTAACCCTAACCCTAACCCTAACCCAACCGTAACCCTAACCCTAACCCTAACCCTAACCCTATGCCTAACATGAACCCTTACCCTCACCCTAACCATAACCCTGTCCCTAACCGGAACCCTAACGCTAACCCTAAATCTAAACCTAACACCTATCCCTAACCCTAACCCTAACCGGAACCCTAACCCTAACCATAAAGGTAACCCTAACTCTAACTCTAAACGTAAGCTTAACCCTAATCATAAACCTAACCCTAAATCTAACCCTAACCCTAACCCTAACTCTAACCCTAAGCCTAACCCTAACCCTGTCCCCAAACCTAAACATAACCTTGACCCTAACCCTAACCATAACACTAACACAAACACTCACCCTAAACCTAACCCTAACCCTAACCCTAAACGTAACCCTAACCCTAACCCTAACGCAAACCGAAACCTAACCCTAAACCTAACCCTAACCCAACCCGAACCCTAAACCTAATATTAACCCTAAACCTAACCCTAACCATAACACTAACCCTAACACAAACCCTAAACCTAAGCCTAACCCTAACCCTAACCCTAACCCTAATCCTAACCCTAAACTTAACCCTAACCCTAACCCTAACCCAAACCTAACCATAACCCTAACCCAAACCTAACCATAACCCTAACCCTAACCCTAACCCAACCCTAACCCTAAACCTAATATTAACCCTAAACCTAACCCTAACCATAACACTAACCCTAACACTAACCCTAACCGTAACCCTAACCCTAACTCCAAACCTAACCCTAATCCTAATCCTTACCCTAACTCCATCCCTAATACTAACCCTAACCGTAACCATTACCAAAACCCTTAACCTAACCCTATACCTTACATTAACCCTGACCCTAACCCTAATCCTAAAACTAACCCTAAGCCTAACCCTAACCATAACCCTAAGCCTATCCCTATGCCTAACATGAACACTAACCCTCACCCTAACCCTAACCCTGTCCCTAATCCTAACCCTAACCCCAACACAAACCCTAACCCTAAACCTAAACCCTAAACCTAACCATAACACTAAACCTAACCCCATCCTAAACCTAACCCTAACAATTTCACTAACCCTAACCCTAACCCATAAACCTTATCCTAACCCTAACACTAACACTAATGCTAACGCTAACACTAACTCTAAGCCAAACACTTAACGCTATCCCTAAACCTAACCCTAGCCCTAATCGTAACCCTAACCCAACACTAACCCTAACCCTAATCCTAACCCTAATCCTAACCCTAACAGTGACCCTAATCCTATCCCTTAACCTAACCCTATACCTAACATTAAACCTAACCCTAACCCTAACCCAACACTAACCCTAACCCTAATCCTAACCCTAACCGTAAACCTAACACTGACCCTAACCCCTAACCCTAACCCTAACCCTAACACTAACCCTAACTCTATCACTAACCCTAACCCCTAACCCTAACCCGAACCCCTAAACCTAACCCTAACCCTAACCCTAAACCTAAAACTAACACTAACCCTAACCCTAACCCAACCGTAACCCTAACCCTAACCCTAACCCTAACCCTAACGCCAACCCCTAACACCTAACCCTAACCCTAACCCTAACACTAACCCTTACTCTAAACCTAGTCCTAACCCTAACACTAAACCTAGTCCTAACCCTAACTATAAACCTAACCCTAACCCTAACCCTAACACTAACACTAACCATAACCATAACCATAACCAAAACCCTAACCCTAACTCTATACCTAACATCAACACTGACCCTAACCCTAATCCTAAAACTAACCCTAAGCCTAACCCTAACCATAACCCTAACCCTATCCCTATGCCTAACATGAACACTAATCCTCACCCTAACCCTAACCCTGTCCCTAATCCTAAACCTAACCCCAATCCAAATCTTAACCCTAAACCTAAACCCTAAACCTAACCATGACACTAAACCTAACCCCATCCTAAACCTAACCCTAACAATAACACTAACCCTAACCCTAACCCTAACCGCTATACTTTATCCTACCCCTAACCCTAACACTAACACTAACACTAACGCTAACACTAACTCTAACCCAAACACTTAATGCTATTCCAAAAACTAACCCCAGCCCTAACCGCAACCCTAACCCAAATCTAACCCTAACCCTAACCCTAACCATAACCTTAACCCAAACCCTAACACCTAACCATAACCTTAAACCTAACACTAACCCTAACCCTAATCCTAACCCTAACCCTAACACTAATCCTAACACTAACCATAATCCTGTCCCTAACCCTATCCCCAACACTAACCCAAACCTTAAAACTAACCCTAACCCTAACTGTAAACCTAACCCTGACCATAACCCTGACCCTAACCCTAACCCAACACTAACCCCAACCCTAATCCTAACCCTGACCGTAACACTAACCCTAACCCGAACCATAATCCTGTCCCTAAACCTAACCCTAACACTAACACTAACCTTAAACCTAACCCTAACCCTAACCGTAAACCTAACCCTGACCGTAACCCTGACCCTAACCCTAAACCTACCACTAACCCTAACCCTAACCCTAACCCTAACCCTAACCCTAACCCTAACCCGAACCCTAACCCTAACCCCTAACGCTAAACCGAACCCTAACCGTAGCCCTAACACTAACTCTAAACTTAACCCTAACCCCTAACCCTAACCCGAACCCCTAACCCTAACCCGAACCCTAACGCAACCGTAACCCTAACCCTAAACCTAACCCTAATCTTAACCCTAGCCCTAACCCTAACCCTATACCTAATATTAACCCTAACTCAAATCGTAACCCTAAATCTAACCCTAACCCTAACCCCTAACCCTAACCCTAACCCTAACCCTAACCCGAACCCGAACCCGAACCCGAACCCGAACCCGAACCCGAACCCTAACCCTACCTATCTCCCTAACCCTAAACCTGTCCCTATCCCTAACCCGAACCCGAACCCTAACCCTAACCCTAAACCTGTCCCTAAACCTAACCCTAATTATAACCCTAACCCCTAACGCTAACACTAACCCTAACCCTAATTCTAAACCTTACCCCAAGCCCTAACCATAACCCTAAATCTAACCCTAACCCTAACCCTAACCCTAACACTGTACCTAATATTAATCCTAACACTAACCTTAACCCTATCCCTAACCCTAACCCAAACCCTGTCCCTAACCCTAACCATAACCTTGACCCTAACCCTAACCCTAACCATAACACTAATACAAACACTAAACCTAAACCTAACCCTAACCATAACCTCTAACCCTAACCCGACACCTAACCCTGCCCGTAACGCTAACCCTAATCCAACCCTAACTCTAACCCTGACCCTGACCCTAACCCTAAACCTAATATTTACCCTAGCCCTAACCCCAATCCTAACGATATTCGTAAACCTAACCCTAACCCTAAACCTCACCTATCCCTAAACCTCAACATAAACCTAAACCTAACCATAACACTAATCGGAAACCTAACCCTAACCCCGTCCCTAACACTAACCCTAACACTAACACTAACCCTAAACCTAACTCTAACGCTAACCGTAACCCTAACCCTAACCTCTTACCCTAAACCAAACCCTAACCCTAACCATAACACTAACACTAACAGTGACGCTAATCCTAAACCTAACCCTATACCTAACATTAAACCTAATCCTAAACCTAACCCTGACAGTAACCCTAACCCTAACCCTTACCGTAACCCTAAACCTAACCCTAACCCTAACCATAACCCCTACCCTAACCCTAACCTAACCCCAACCCTAACCCTAACAATAACCCTAAACCTAACCCTATCCCTAAACCTAACCCTAAACCTAACCCTAACCCTAACCATAACACTAACCCTAAGAGTGACCCTAATCCTAACCCTAACCCTAACCCTATACCTAACATTAAACCTAACCCTAACCATAACCCAACACTAACCCTAAGCCGAATCCTAACCCTAACCCTAACCCTAACTATAACCCTAACCCTAAACCAAGCCCTAACCCTGACCCTAACCCTAACCCTAACCCTAACCCTAACCCTAACCCTAACCATAACCTTAACCAAAACCCTAACATTAACCCTATGCCTAACATGAACCCTTACCCTCACCCTAACCATAACCCTGTCCCTAACCGGAACCCTAACGCTAACCCTAAATCTAAACCTAACACCTATCCCTAACCCTAACCCTAACCCTAACCCTAACCATAAAGGTAACCCTAACTCTAACTCTAAACGTAAGCTTAACCCTAATCATAAACCTAACCCTAAATCTAACCCTAACCCTAACCCTAACCCTAACCCTAAGCCTAACCCTAACCCTGTCCCCAAACCTAAACATAACCTTGACCCTAACCCTAACCATAACACTAACACAAACACTCACCCTAAACCTAACCCTAACCCTAACCCTAACCCTAAACGTAACCCTAACCCTAACCCTAACGCAAACCGAAACCTAACCCTAAACCTAACCCTAACCCAACCCGAACCCTAAACCTAATATTAACCCTAAACCTAACCCTAACCATAACACTAAACCTAACACAAACACTAAACCTAAGCCTAACCCTAACCCTAACACTAACCCCAATCCTAACCCTAAACTTAACCCTAACCCTAACCCTAACCCAAACCTAACCATAACCCTAACCCAAACCTAACCATAACCCTAACCCTAACCCTAACCCAACCCTAACCCTAAACCTAATATTAACCCTAAACCTAACCCGAACCATAACACTAACCGTAACACTAACCCTAACCGTAACCCTAACCCTAAATCCAACCCTAACCCTAATCCTAATCCTTACCCTAACTCCAACCCTAATACTAACCCTAACCGTAACCATAACCAAAACCCTTAACCTAACCCTATACCTTACATTAACCCTGACCCTAACCCTAATCCTAAAACTAACCCTAAGCCTAACCCTAACCATAACCCTAAGCCTATCCCTATGCCTAACATGAACACTATCCCTCACCCTAACCCTAACCATGTCCCTAATCCTAACCCTAACCCCAACACAAACCCTAACCCTAAACCTAAACCCTAAACCTAACCATAATACTAAACCTAACCCCATCCTAAACCTAACCCTAACAATTTCACTAACCCTAACCCTAACCCATAAACCTTATCCTAACCCTAACACTAACACTAATGCTAACGCTAACACTAACTCTAAGCCAAACACTTAACGCTATCCCTAAACCTAACCCTAGCCCAAACCCTAACCCTAACCCAACACTAACCCTAACCCTAATCCTAACCCTAACCATAACCTTAACCAAAACCCTAACACCTAACCCTAACCCTAACCCTAACCCAACCCTAAACCTAACCCTAACTCTAAACCTAACCCTAAACCCTAACCCAACCCTAACACCTAAACCTAACCCCAACCCTAACCCTAACCCTAACCCTAACCCTAACCCTAACCCTAAACCTAACCCTAACCCTAACCCTAACCCTAACCCTAATCCAACCCTAACTCTAACCCTGACCCTGACCCTAACCCTATACCTAACATTAACCCTAGCCCTAACCCTAACACTAACGCTATTCCTAACCCTAACCCTAACCCTAATCCTAACCCTAAACATAACCTTAACCAAAACCCTAACACCTAACCCGAACCCTAACCCTAACCCAACCCTAAACCTAACCCTAACTCTAAACCTAACCCTAAACCCTAACCCAACCCTAACACCTAAACCTAACCCCAACCCTAACCCTAACCCTAACCCTAACCCTAACACTAACCCTAACCCTAAACCTAACCCTAACCCTAACCCTAACCCTAACCCTAACCCTAATCCAACCCTAACTCTAACCCTGACCCTGACCCTAACCCTATACCTAACATTAACCCTAGCCCTAACCCTAACACTAACGCTATTCCTAAACCTAACCCTAACCCTAAACCTCACCTATCCCTAAACCTAACCATAATCCTAACCCGAACCCTAACACTAATCGTAACCCTAACCCTTACCCTGTCCCTAACCCTTACCCTAACCCTAACACTAACCCTAAACCTAACCCTAACGCTAATGGTAACCCTAACCTCTAACCCTAACCCTAAAACTAACCCTAATCCTAACCCTAACTATAACACTAACCCTAACAGTGACCCTAATCCTATCCCTAAACCTAACCCTATACCTAACATTAAACCTAACCCTAACCCTAACCCAACACTAACCCTAACCCTAATCCTAACCCTAACCGTAAACCTAACACTGACCCTAACCCCTAACCCTAACCCTAACCCTAACACGAACCCTAACTCTATCACTAACCCTAACCCCTAACCCTAACCCGAACCCCTAAACCTAACCCTAACCCTAACCCTATACCTTACCCTAACTCTAAACCTAACGCTAAACCCTGACCCAACCCTAACACCTAACACTAACCCTAACCGTAACCCTAACCACAACCCTAATCCAAGCCTAACTCTAACCCTGACCGTGACCGCAACCCTATACCTAACATTAAACCTAGCCCTAACCCTAACCCTAACACTATTCCTAAACCTAACCCTAACCCTAAACCTCGCCTATCCCTAAACCTAACAATAACCCTAACTCTAACCCTAACCGCAACCCTAACCCTAACCCTAACCCTAACCCTAACCCTAACCCTAATCCTAACCCTAACCCTAAACCTAACATGAATCCTAAACCCAAACCTAAGCCTAACCCTAACCCTAAACCTAACCCTGTGCGTAATATTAATCCTAACCCTTACGCTAACACTAACCCTGTCCCTAAAAATAACGCTAACCCTAACACTAACCCTCACCCCTAAACATAACCATAACATTAACCCTAAACCTAACCGTAACCCTAACCCTAACCCTAACCCTAACCCTGAACCTAACCCTAACCCTAACCCTAACCCTAACCCTAACCCTAACCCTAAACCTAAACCTAACCCTAACCCTATGCCTAACATGAACCCTAACCCTCACCCTAACCATAACCCTGTCCCTAACCCCTAACCCTAACCCTAACCGTTACCCTAAACGTAACCCTAACCCTAACCCTAAACGTAAGCTTAACCCTAATTCTATCCCTAACCCTAACACTAAATCTAAACCTAGTCCTAACCCTAACCATAACCCTAAGCCTAACCCTAACCCTAACCCTAACCCTAACCCTAACCCTAACCCTAACCCTAACCCAACCCTAACCCGAATCCTAACCCTAACGCTAACCCTAACCCTCACACAAACGTAACCCTAACCCTAATCCCAACACTATCCCTAACACCAATCGTAACTGTAACCCTGTCCCAAACCCTAACCGTAAACCTAAAAGTAAACCTAACCCTAACCCTAACCCTAACCCTAACCCTAGCACTAACCCTAGCACTAACCCTAACACCAACCCAAACCAAGCCCTAACCCTAACCCTAACCCTATACCTAATATTAAACCTAACCTTAACTCTATCCCTAACCCCTAAACCTAACCCCTAAACCTAAACCTAAAAATAACCCTAAGCCTAAACCTAAACCTAAGCCTAACCCTAACCCTAACCCTAACACTATCCCAAGCCTAGCCTTAACCCTAAATCTAACCCTATACCTAATATTAACCCTGACCCTAACCCTAACCCTAACATTAATGCTATCCCTAACCCTAACACTAACCCAACCCTAGCCCTAACCCTAACCCTAACCCTAACCCTACAACTAATACTAAACCTAACGCTAATCCTAAACCTAATCCTAACCCTAACCCTAAAACTAACCCTAACCCTAACCCTAACTCTAACCCTAACTCTAACCCTAACCCTAACCCTAACCCCAACCCTAACCCTAACCATAACCTTAACCAAAACCCTAACATTAACCCTATGCCTAACATGAACCCTTACCCTCACCCTAACCATAACCCTGTCCCTAACCGGAACCCTAACGCTAACCCTAAATCTAAACCTAACACCTATCCCTAACCCTAACCCTAACCCTAACCCTAACCCTAACCCTAACCCTAAGCCTAACCCTAACCCTGTCCCCAAACCTAAACATAACCTTGACCCTAACCCTAACCATAACACTAACACCAACACTCACCCTAAACCTAACCCTAACCCTAACCCTAAACGTAACCCTAACCCTAACCCTAACGCAAACCGAAACCTAACCCTAAACCTAACCCTAACCCAACCCGAACCCTAAACCTAATATTAACCCTAAACCTAACCCTAACCATAACACTAAACCTAACACAAACCC
Source organism: Cinclus cinclus (assembly GCF_963662255.1). Classification (NCBI taxonomy): domain Eukaryota; kingdom Metazoa; phylum Chordata; class Aves; order Passeriformes; family Cinclidae; genus Cinclus; species Cinclus cinclus. Next base: position 44,847,846 of record NC_085050.1, read on the forward strand.
TAAACCTAAGCCTAACCCTAACCCTAACACTAACCCCAATCCTAACCCTAAACTTAACCCTAACCCTAACCCTAACCCAAACCTAACCATAACCCTAACCCAAACCTAACCATAACCCTAACCCTAACCCTAACCCAACCCTAACCCTAAACCTAATATTAACCCTAAACCTAACCCTAACCATAACACTAACCCTAACACTAACCCTAACCGTAACCCTAACCCTAAATCCAACCCTAACCCTAATCCTAATCCTTACCCTAACTCCAACCCTAATACTAACCCTAACCGTAACCATAACCAAAACCCTTAACCTAACCCTATACCTTACATTAACCCTGACCCTAACCCTAATCCTAAAACTAACCCTAAGCCTAACCCTAACCATAACCCTAAGCCTATCCCTATGCCTAACATGAACACTATCCCTCACCCTAACCCTAACCATGTCCCTAATCCTAACCCTAACCCCAACACAAACCCTAACCCTAAACCTAAACCCTAAACCTAACCATAATACTAAACCTAACCCCAACCTAAACCTAACCCTAACAATTTCACTAACCCTAACCCTAACCCATAAACCTTATCCTAACCCTAACACTAACACTAATGCTAACGCTAACACTAACTCTAAGCCAAACACTTAACGCTATCCCTAAACCTAACCCTAGCCCTAACCGTAACCCTAACCCAACACTAACCCTAACCCTAATCCTAACCCTAACCATAACCTTAACCAAAACCCTAACACCTAACCCTAACCCTAACCCTAACCCAACCCTAAACCTAACCCTAACTCTAAACCTAACCCTAAACCCTAACCCAACCCTAACACCTAAACCTAACCCCAACCCTAACCCTAACCCTAACCCTAACCCTAACCCTAACCCTAAACCTAACCCTAACCCTAACCCTAACCCTAACCCTAATCCAACCCTAACTCTAACCCTGACCCTGACCCTAACCCTATACCTAACATTAACACTAGCCCTAACCCTAACACTAACGCTATTCCTAAACCTAACCCTAACCCTAATCCTAACCCTAAACATAACCTTAACCAAAACCCTAACACCTAACCCGAACCCTAACCGTAACCCAACCCTAAACCTAACCCTAACTCTAAACCTAACCCTAAACCCTAACCCAACCCTAACACCTAAACCTAACCCCAACCCTAACCCTAACCCTAACCCTAACCCTAACCCTAAACCTAACCCTAACCCGAACCCTAACCCTAACCCTAACCCTAACCCTAACCCTAACCCTAATCCAACCCTAACTCTAACCCTGACCCTGACCCTAACCCTATACCTAACATTAACCCTAGCCCTAACCCTAACACTAACGCTATTCCTAAACCTAACCCTAACCCTAAACCTCACCTATCCCTAAACCTAACCATAATCCTAACCCGAACCCTAACACTAATCGTAACCCTAACCCTTACCCTGTCCCTAACCCTTACCCTTACCCTAACACTAACCCTAAACCTAACCCTAACGCTAATGGTAACCCTAACCTCTAACCCTAACCCTAAAACTAACCCTAATCCTAACCCTAACTATAACACTAACCCTAACAGTGACCCTAATCCTATCCCTAAACCTAACCCTATACCTAACATTAAACCTAACCCTAACCCTAACCCAACACTAACCCTAACCCTAATCCTAACCCTAACCGTAAACCTAACACTGACCCTAACCCCTAACCCTAACCCTAACCCTAACACGAACCCTAACTCTATCACTAACCCTAACCCCTAACCCTAACCCGAACCCCTAAACCTAACCCTAACCCTAACCCTATACCTTACCCTAACTCTAAACCTAACGCTAAACCCTGACCCAACCCTAACACCTAACACTAACCCTAACCGTAACCCTAACCACAACCCTAATCCAAGCCTAACTCTAACCCTGACCGTGACCGCAACCCTATACCTAACATTAAACCTAGCCCTAACCCTAACCCTAACACTATTCCTAAACCTAACCCTAACCCTAAAACTCACCTATCCCTAAACCTAACAATAACCCTAACTCTAACCCTAACCGCAACCCTAACCCTAACCCTAACCCTAACCCTAACCCTAACCCTAATCCTAACTCTAACCCTAAACCTAACATGAATCCTAAACCCAAACCTAAGCCTAACCCTAACCCTAAACCTAACCCTGTGCGTAATATTAATCCTAAACCTTACGCTAACACTAACCCTGTCCCTAAAAATAACGCTAACCCTAACCCTAACCCTCACCCCTAAACATAACCATAACATTAACCCTAAACCTAACCGTAACCCTAACCCTAACCCTAACCCTAACCCTGAACCTAACCCTAACCCTAACCCTAACCCTAACCCTAACCCTTACCCTAAACCTAAACCTAACCCTAACCCTATGCCTAACATGAACCCTAAACCTCACCCTAACCATAACCCTGTCCCTAACCCCTAACCCTAACCCTAACCGTTACCCTAACCCTAACCCTAACCCTAACCCTAAACCTAAACCTAACCCTAACCCTATGCCTAACATGAACACTAACCCTCACCCTAACCGTAACCCTGTCCCTAACCCCTAACCCTAACCCTAACCGTTACCCTAAACGTAACCCTAACCCTAACCCTAAACGTAAGCTTAACCCTAATTCTATCCCTAACCCTAACACTAAATCTAAACCTAGTCCTAACCCTAACCATAACCCTAAGCCTAACCCTAACCCTAACCCTAACCCTAACCCTAACCCTAACCCTAACCCAACCCTAACCCGAATCCTAACCCTAACGCTAACCCTAACCCTCACACAAACGTAACCCTAACCCTAATCCCAACACTATCCCTAACACCAATCGTAACCGTAACCCTGTCCCAAACCCTAACCGTAAACCTAAAAGTAAACCTAACCCTAACCCTAACCCTAACCCTAACCCTAACCCTAACCCTAGCACTAACCCTAGCACTAACCCTAACACCAACCCAAACCAAGCCCTAACCCTAACCCTAACCCTATACCTAATATTAAACCTAACCTTAACTCTATCCCTAACCCCTAAACCTAACCCCTAAACCTAAACCTAAAAATAACCCTAAGCCTAAACCTAAACCTAAGCCTAACCCTAACCCTAACCCTAACACTATCCCAAGCCTAGCCTTAACCCTAAATCTAACCCTATACCTAGTATTAACCCTGACCCTAACCCTAACCCTAACATTAATGCTATCCCTAACCCTAACACTAACCCAACCCTAGCCCTAACTCTAACCTTAACCCTAACCCTACAACTAATACTAAACCTAACGCTAATCCTAAACCTAACCCTAACCCTAACCCTAAAACTAACCCTAACCCTAACCCTAACTCTAACCCTAACTCTAACCCTAACCCTAACCCTAACCCTAACCCTAACCCTAACCCTAACCCTAACCCTTTACCTAACATTAACCCTAACTCAAACCGTAACCCTAATTGTTACCCTAACCCAAACCCTAACCCTAACCGTAAATCTAACCCTAACACTAACCCTAGCCCTGTACCTAATATTAATCCTAACCCTAAACTTAACCCTATCCCTAACACTAACCCTAACCCTGTCCTTAACCCTAACCATAACCATGACCCTAACCCTAACCCTAATCATAACACTAACACAAACACTAACCCAAAACCTAACCCTAACCCTAACCCTAACCCTAACCCTAACCCTATACCTTACACTAACTCTAAACCTAACGCTAAACCCTGACCCAACCCTAACACCTAACACTAACCCTAACCGTAACCCTAACCACAACCGTAATCCAAGCCTAACTCTAACCCTGACCGTGACCGCAACCCTATACCTAACATTAAACCTAGCCCTAACCCTAACCCTAACACTATTCCTAAACCTAACCCTAACCCTAAACCTCACCTATCCCTAAACCTAACAATAACCCTAACTCTAACCCTAACCGCAACCCTAACCCTAACCCTAACCCTAACCCTAACCCTAAACCTAACATGAATCCTAAACCCAAACCTAAGCCTAACCCTAACCCTAAACCTAACCCTGTGCGTAATATTAATCCTAACCCTTACGCTAACACTAACCCTGTCCCTAAAAATAACGCTAACCCTAACCCTAACCCTCACCCCTAAACATAACCATAACATTAACCCTAAACCTAACCGTAACCCTAACCCTAACCCTAACACTAAACCTAAACCTAACCCTAAACCTAACCCTAACCCTAACCCTAACCTTAACCCCTAACCCTAACCCTAACCCTAACCCTAACCCTAACACTAACCCTAACCCGAAACATAATCCTCTCCCTAAACCTAAACCTAACACTAACCCTAAACTTAAACCTAACCCTAACCCTAACCGTAAAGCTAACCCTGACCATAACGCTGACCGTAACCCTAACCCTAACCCTAACGCTTAACCGAACCCTAACCGTAACCCTAACCCTAACCCTAACCCAAAACCAAACACTAATCCTAAACCCAACACTAACCCTAACCCTAACCCTAAACCTAACCCTGTGCCTAATATTAATCCTAACGCTCACGCTAACACTAACCCTGTCCCTAAACCAAACCCTAAAGCTAACCCTAAACCTAAACCTAACCCTAACCCTAACCCTAACCCTAACCCTAACCCCTAAACATAACCATAACCCTAACCCTAGCCCCTTCCTAAACCTAACCCTAACAGTAACACTAACCCTAACACTAACTCCAACCCTAACCCATAAGGTTATCCCTAAACCTAACCCTAACCCTAACCCAAACCTAAACCTAACCCTAACACTAAACGTAACCCTAACCCTAACCCTGTCCCAAAACCTAATCCTAACCCTAACTATAACACTAACCCTAACCCTAACCCCTAACACCTAACCCTAACCCTAACCCTAACCCTTACTCTAAACCTAGTCCTAACCCTAACACTAAACCTAGACCTAACCCTAACCATAAACCTAACCCTAACCCTAACCCTAACCCTAACCCTAACCCTAACCCAACCCTAACCCGAACCCCAACCCTAACACTATGCCTATACCTAATATTAACCCTAAACCTAACCTTAACCCTATCCCTAACCCTAACCCTAACCCTAAACCTAACTCTAACCCTAGCCCTAAAACTAACCCTAACCGTAATGCTAACACTAACCCCAAACGAACCCTAAACCTCTCCCTAACCCTAGCCCTAACCCGAGCCCTAACCCTAACCCTAACCCTAACCCTAACCCTAACCCTAACCCTAACCCTAACCCTAACCCTAACCATAAAGCTGTCCCTAACCCTAACCCTAAACCTAAATGTAACCCTAACCCTAACCCTAACCCTGTCCCTAAACCTAACGCTAATTATAACCCTAACCCCTAACGCTTACAGTAACCCTAACCCTAACTCTAAACCTAAACCTAAGGCCTAAGCCTAGGCCTAAATCTAACGCTAACCCTACCCTTAACCTAACCCTGTACCTAATATTAATCCTAAACCTAAACTTAACACTATCCCTAACCCTAAACCTAACCCTGTCCCTAACCCTAACCATAAACTTGACCCTAACCCTAATCATAACACTAACACAAACACTAACACTAACCCCTAACCCTAACCCTAAACCTAACCCTAACTCTAAACCTAACCCTAAACCCTAAACCAAACCTAACACTTAACCTAACCCCAACCCTAACCCTAACCCTAACCCTAACCCTAACCCTAATCCAACCATAACTCTAACACTGACCCTGACCCTAACCCTATACCTAACATTAACCCTAGCCCTAACCCTAACACCAACGCTATTCCTAAACCTAACCCTAAACCTAAACCTCACCTATCCCTAAACCTAACCATAATCCTAACCCTAACCCTAACCCTAACCCTAACCCTAACCCTAACCCTAATCCTAACACTAAATCTAACACTAATCATAACCCTAACTCTAACCCTGTCCCAGATTCTAACCCTAACCCTAACTATAACACTAACCCTAACCCTAACGCTAACCCTGACCCTAACACTATCCCTAAACCTAACCCTAAGCCTAACACTAACCGTAACCATAACCCGAACCCTGACCCTAACACTATCCCTAAACCTAGCCCTAAGCCTAACCCTAACACTAACCCTATCCCTAACCCTAACACTAACCCTAACCCTACCCGAACCCTAACCCAACCCTAACCCGAACCCCAACACTAACACTAAGCCTATACCTAATATTAACCCTAACCCTAACACTATCACTAACCCTAAACCTAACCCTAACACTAACCCTAACCCTAAACCTCACCTATCCCTAAACCTAAGCATAACCCTAACTCTAACCCTAACCGTAAACATAACCCTAACCCTAACCCTAACCCTAACCCTAACCCTAACCCTAACCCAAACACTAATCCTAAACCCAACACTAACCCTAACCCTAACCCTAAACCTAACCCTGTGCCTAATATTAATCCTAACGCTCACGCTAACACTAACCCTGTCCCGAACCCTGTCCCCAAACATAACCCTAACCGTAACCCTAACCCTAACCCTAACCCTAACCCTAACCCTAACCCTAACCCCTAAACATAACCATAACCCTAACCCTAGCCCCTTCCTAAACCTAACCCTAACAGTAACACTAACCCTAACACTAACTCTAACCCTAACCCATAAGGTTATCCCTAAACCTAACCCTAACCCTAACCCTAACCCAACCCTAACCCTAACCCTAATCCTAACACTAAATCTAACACTAAACGTAACCCTAACCCTAACCCTGTCCCAAAACCTAATCCTAACCCTAATTATAACACTAACCCTAACCCTAATCCTAACTATAACACTAACTCTAACCCTAAACCTAACCCTAAGCCTAACCCTAACCCTAACCATAACCCTAGCCCTGACGCTAACACTATCCCTAAACCTACACCCTAAGCCTAACCCTAAGCCTAACACCAACCCAAACCTAGCCCTAACCCTAACCCTAATCCTAAACCTAATATTCACCCTAAACCTAACCCTAACCCCTAAATATAACCCTAACCCTAGCCCTGACGCTAACACTATCCCTAAACCTACACCCTAAGCCTAACCCTAAGCCTAACACCAACCCAAACCTAGCCCTAACCATAACCCTAATCCTAAACCTAATATTCACCCTAAACCTAACCCTAACCCCTAAACATAACCCTAACCCTAACCCTAACCCTGAACCTAACCCTAACCCTAGACCTTACCCTAAACCTAACCATAACCCTAACCCTAACCCTAACCCTAACCCTAACCCTAACCCTAAACCTAAACCTAACCCTAACCCTAACCCTATGCCTAACATGAACCCTAACCCTCACCCTAACCATAACCCTGTCCCTAACCCCTAACCCTAACCCTAACCGTTACCCTAAACGTAACCCTAACCCTAACTCTAAACGTAAGCTTAACCCTAATTCTATCCCTAACCCTAACCCTAAATCTAAACCTAGTCCTAACCCTAACCATAACCCTAAGCCTAACCCTAACCCTAACCCTAACCCTAACCCTAACCCTAACCCTAACCCTAACCCAACCCTAACCCGAATCCTAACCCTAACGCTAACCCTAACCCTCACACAAACGTAACCCTAATCCTAATCCCAACACTATCCCTAACACCAATCGTAACCGTAACCCTGTCCCAAAACCTAATCGTAAACCTAAAAGTAAACCTAACCCTAACCCTAACCCTAATCCTAACCCTAGCACTAACCCTAGCACTAACCCTAACACCAACCCAAACCAAGCCCTAACCCTAACCCTAACCCTATACCTAATATTAAATCTAACCTTAACTCTATCCCTAACCCTAACCCCTAAACCTAACCCCTAAACCTAAACCTAAAAATAACCCTAAGCCT
>NC_085050.1:44865741-44888241 GCF_963662255.1 Cinclus cinclus
GCTAACCTTAACCCTAAACCTAACCCTAACCCTCACCCTAACCCTAACCCTAACCCTAACCCTAACCCCTAAACATAACCATAACCCTAACCCTAGCCCCTTCCTAAACCTAACCCTAACAGTAACACTAACCCTAACACTAACTCCAACCCTAACCCATAAGGTTATCCCTAAACCTAACCCTAACCCTAACCCAAACCTAAACCTAACCCTAACACTAAACGTAACCCTAACCCTAACCCTGTCCCAAAACCTAATCCTAACCCTAACTATAACACTAACCCTAACCCTAACCCCTAACACCTAACCCTAACCCTAACCCTAACCCTTACTCTAAACCTAGTCCTAACCCTAACACTAAACCTAGACCTAACCCTAACCATAAACCTAACCCTAACCCTAACCCTAACCCTAACCCTAACCCAACCCTAACCCGAACCCCAACCCTAACACTAAGCCTATACCTAATATTAACCCTAAACCTAACCTTAACCCTATCCCTAACCCTAACCCTAACCCTAAACCTAACTCTAACCCTAGCCTTAAAACTAACCCTAACCGTAATGCTAACACTAACCCCAAACCAACCCTAAACCTCTCCCTAACCCTAGCCCTAACCCGAACCCTAACCCTAACCCTAACCCTAACCCTAACCCTAACCCTAACCCTAAGCCTAACCATAAAGCTGTCCCTAACCCTAACCCTAAACCTAAATGTAACCCTAACCCTAACCCTAACCCTGTCCCTAAACCTAACGCTAATTATAACCCTAACCCCTAACGCTTACAGTAACCCTAACCCTAACTCTAAACCTAAACCTAAGCCCTAAGCCTAGGCCTAAATCTAACGCTAACCCTACACTTAACCTAACCCTGTACCTAATATTAATCCTAAACCTAAACTTAACACTATCCCTAACCCTAAACCTAAGCCTGTCCCTAACCCTAACCATAAACTTGACCCTAACCCTAATCATAACACTAACACAAACACTAACACTAACCCCTAACCCTAACCCTAAACCTAACCCTAACTCTAAACCTAACCCTAAACCCTAAACCAAACCTAACACTTAACCTAACCCCAACCCTAACCCTAACCCTAACCCTAACCCTAACCCTAATCCAACCCTAACTCTAACACTGACCCTGACCCTAACCCTATACCTAACATTAACCCTAGCCCTAACCCTAACACCAACGCTATTCCTAAACCTAACCCTAAACCTAAACCTCACCTATCCCTAAACCTAACCATAATCCTAACACTAACCCTAACCCTAACCCTAGCACTAACCCTAGCACTAACCCTAACACCAACCCAAACCAAGCCCTAACCCTAACCCTAACCCTAACCCTAACCCTATAGCTAATATTAAACCTAACCTTAACTCTATCCCTAACCCTAACCCCTAAACCTAACCCCTAAACCTAAACCTAAAAATAACCCTAAGCCTAAACCTAAACCTAAGCCTAACCCTAACCCTAACCCTAACACTATCCCAAGCCTAGCCTTAACCCTAAATCTAACCCTATACCTAATATTAACCCTGACCCTAACCCTAACCCTAACATTAATGCTATCCCTAACCCTAACACTAACCCAACCCTAGCCCTAACCCTAACCCTAACCCTAACCCTACAACTAATACTAAACCTAACGCTAATACTAAACCTAACCCTAACCCTAACCCTAAACCTAACCCTAACCCTAACCCTAACTCTAACCCTAACCCTAACCCTAACCCTAATCCTAACCCTAACCCTAACCCTAACCCTAGCCCTAACCCTAACCCTAACCCTAACCCTAACCCTAACCCTTTACCTAACATTAACCCTAACTCAAACCGTAACCCTAATTGTTACCCTAACCCAAACCCTAACCCTAACCGTAAATCTAACCCTAACAGTAACCCTAGCCCTGTACCTAATATTAATCCTAACCCTAAACTTAACCCTATCCCTAACACTAACCCTAACCCTGTCCTTAACCCTAACCATAACCATGACCCTAACCCTAACCCTAATCATAACACTAACACAAACACTAACCCAAAACCTAACCCTAACCCTAACCCTAACCCTAACCCTATACCTTACCCTAACTCTAAACCTAACGCTAAACCCTGACCCAACCCTAACACCTAACACTAACCCTAACCGTAACCCTAACCACAACCCTAATCCAAGCCTAACTCTAACCCTGACCGTGACCGCAACCCTATACCTAACATTAAACCTAGCCCTAACCCTAACCCTAACACTATTCCTAAACCTTACCCTAACCCTAAACCTCACCTATCCCTAAACCTAACAATAACCCTAACTCTAACCCTAACCGTAACCCTAACCCTAACCCTAACCCTAACCCTAACCCTAACCCTAAACCTAACATGAATCCTAAACCCAAACCTAAGCCTAACCCTAACCCTAAACCTAACCCTGTGCGTAATATTAATCCTAAACCTTACGCTAACACTAACCCTGTCCCTAAAAATAACGCTAACCCTAACCCTAACACTAACCCTAACCCGAACCATAATCCTGTCCCTAAACCTAACCCTAACACTAACCCTAAACTTAAACCTAACCCTAACCCTAACCGTAAATCTTACCCTGACCATAACGCTGACCGTAACCCTAACCCTAACACTAACCCTAACCCTAACCCTAACGCTTAACCGAACCCTAACCATAACCCTAACCCTAACCCTAACCCTAACCCAAACACTAATCCTAAACCCAACACTAACCCTAACCCTAACCCTAAACCTAACCCTGTGCCTAATATTAATCCTAACGCTCACGCTAACACTAACCCTGTCCCTAAACAAAACCCTAAAGCTAACCTTAACCCTAAACCTAACCCTAACCCTCACCCTAACCCTAACCCTAACCCTAACCCTAACCCCTAAACATAACCATAACCCTAACCCTAGCCCCTTCCTAAACCTAACCCTAACAGTAACACTAACCCTAACACTAACTCCAACCCTAACCCATAAGGTTATCCCTAAACCTAACCCTAACCCTAACCCAAACCTAAACCTAACCCTAACACTAAACGTAACCCTAACCCTAACCCTGTCCCAAAACCTAATCCTAACCCTAACTATAACACTAACCCTAACCCTAACCCCTAACACCTAACCCTAACCCTAACCCTAACCCTTACTCTAAACCTAGTCCTAACCCTAACACTAAACCTAGACCTAACCCTAACCATAAACCTAACCCTAACCCTAACCCTAACCCTAACCCTAACCCAACCCTAACCCGAACCCCAACCCTAACACTAAGCCTATACCTAATATTAACCCTAAACCTAACCTTAACCCTATCCCTAACCCTAACCCTAACCCTAAACCTAACTCTAACCCTAGCCTTAAAACTAACCCTAACCGTAATGCTAACACTAACCCCAAACCAACCCTAAACCTCTCCCTAACCCTAGCCCTAACCCGAACCCTAACCCTAACCCTAACCCTAACCCTAACCCTAACCCTAACCCTAAGCCTAACCATAAAGCTGTCCCTAACCCTAACCCTAAACCTAAATGTAACCCTAACCCTAACCCTAACCCTGTCCCTAAACCTAACGCTAATTATAACCCTAACCCCTAACGCTTACAGTAACCCTAACCCTAACTCTAAACCTAAACCTAAGCCCTAAGCCTAGGCCTAAATCTAACGCTAACCCTACACTTAACCTAACCCTGTACCTAATATTAATCCTAAACCTAAACTTAACACTATCCCTAACCCTAAACCTAAGCCTGTCCCTAACCCTAACCATAAACTTGACCCTAACCCTAATCATAACACTAACACAAACACTAACACTAACCCCTAACCCTAACCCTAAACCTAACCCTAACTCTAAACCTAACCCTAAACCCTAAACCAAACCTAACACTTAACCTAACCCCAACCCTAACCCTAACCCTAACCCTAACCCTAACCCTAATCCAACCCTAACTCTAACACTGACCCTGACCCTAACCCTATACCTAACATTAACCCTAGCCCTAACCCTAACACCAACGCTATTCCTAAACCTAACCCTAAACCTAAACCTCACCTATCCCTAAACCTAACCATAATCCTAACACTAACCCTAACCCTAACCCTAATCCTAACACTAAATCTAACACTAATCATAACCCTAACTCTAACCCTGTCCCAGATTCTAACCCTAACCCTAACTATAACACTAACCCTAACCCTAACGCTAACCCTGACCCTAACACTATCCCTAAACCTAACCCTAAGCCTAACACTAACCGTAACCATAACCCGAACCCTGACCCTAACACTATCCCTAAACCTAGCCCTAAGCCTAACCCTAACACTAACCCTATCCCTAACCCTAACACTAACCCTAACCCTACCCGAACCCTAACCCAACCCTAACCCGAACCCCAACCCTAACACTAAGCCTATACCTAATATTAACCCTAACCCTAACACTATCACTAACCCTAAACCTAACCCTAACACTAACCCTAACCCTAAACCTCACCTATCCCTAAACCTAAGCATAACCCTAACTCTAACCCTAACCGTAAACATAACCCTAACCCTAACCCTAACCCTAACCCTAACCCAAACACTAATCCTAAACCCAACACTAACCCTAACCCTAACCCTAAACCTAACCCTCTGCCTAATATTAATCCTAACGCTCACGCTAACACTAACCCTGTCCCGAACCCTGTCCCCAAACATAACCCTAACCGTAACCCTAACCCTAACCCTAACCCTAACCCTAACCCTAACCCTAACCCTAACCCCTAAACATAACCATAACCCTAACCCTAGCCCCTTCCTAAACCTAACCCTAACAGTAACACTAACCCTAACACTAACTCTAACCCTAACCCATAAGGTTATCCCTAAACCTAACCCTAACCCTAACCCTAACCCAACCCTAACCCTAACCCTAATCCTAACACTAAATCTAACACTAAACGTAACCCTAACCCTAACCCTGTCCCAAAACCTAATCCTAACCCTAATTATAACACTAACCCTAACCCTAATCCTAACTATAACACTAACTCTAACCCTAAACCTAACCCTAAGCCTAACCCTAACCCTAACCATAACCCTAGCCCTGACGCTAACACTATCCCTAAACCTACACCCTAAGCCTAACCCTAAGCCTAACACCAACCCAAACCTAGCCCTAACCCTAACCCTAATCCTAAACCTAATATTCACCCTAAACCTAACCCTAACCCCTAAACATAACCCTAACCCTAACCCTAACCCTGAACCTAACCCTAACCCTAGACCTTACCCTAAACCTAACCCTAACCCTAACCCTAACATTAACCCTAACCCTAACCCTAACCCTAACCCTAAACCTAAACCTAACCCTAACCCTATGCCTAACATGAACCCTAACCCTCACACTAACCATAACCCTGTCCCTAACCCCTAACCCTAACCCTAACCGTTACCCTAAACATAACCCTAACCCTAACCCCAAACGTAAGCTTAACCCTAATTCTATCCCTAACCCTAACCCTAAATCTAAACCTAGTCCTAACCCTAACCATAACCCTAAGCCTAAGCCTAACCCTAACCCTAACCCTAACCCTAACCTTAACCCAACCCTAACCCGAATCCTAACCCTAACGCTAACCCTAACCCTCACACAAACGTAACCCTAACCCTAATCCCAACACTATCCCTAACACCAATCGTAACCGTAACCCTGTCCCAAACCCTAACCGTAAACCTAAAAGTTAACCTAACCCTAACCCTACACCCTAACCCTAACCCTAACCCTAACCCTAGCACTAACCCTAGCACTAACCCTAACACCAACCCAAACCAAGCCCTAACCCTAACCGTAACCCTATACCTAATATTAAACCTAACCTTAACTCTATCCCTAACCCTAACCCCTAAACCTAACCCCTAAACCTAAACCTAAAAATAACCCTAAGCCTAACCCTAAACCTAAGCCTAACCCTAACCCTAACCCTAACACTATCCCAAGCCTAGCCTTAACCCTAAATCTAACCCTATACCTAATATTAACCCTGACCCTAACCCTAACCCTAACATTAATGCTATCCCTAACCCTAACACTAACCCAACCCTAGCCCTAACCCTAACCCTAACCCTAACCCTACAACTAATACTAACCCTAACGCTAATCCTAAACCTAACCCTAACCCTAACCCTAAACCTAACCCTAACCCTAACCCTAACTCTAACCCTAACCCTAACCCTAACCCTAATCCTAACCCTAACCCTAACCCTGACCCTAACCCTTTACCTAACATTAACCCTAACTCAAACCGTAACCCTAATTGTTACCCTAACCCAAACCCTAACCCTAACCGTAAATCTAACCCTAACACTAACCCTAGCCCTGTACCTAATATTAATCCTAACCCTAAACTTAACCCTATCCCTAACACTAACCCTAACCCTGTCCTTAACCCTAACCATAACCATGACCCTAACCCTAACCCTAATCATAACACTAACACAAACACTAACCCAAAACCTAACCCTAACCCTAACCCTAACCCTAACCCTAACCCTATACCTTACCCTAACTCTAAACCTAACGCTAAACCCTGACCCAACCCTAACACCTAACACTAACCCTAACCGTAACCCTAACCACAACCCTAATCCAAGCCTAACTCTAACCCTGACCGTGACCGCAACCCTATACCTAACATTAAACCTAGCCCTAACACTAACCCTAACACTATTCCTAAACCTAACCCTAACCCTAAACCTCACCTATCCCTAAACCTAACAATAACCCTAACTCTAACCCTAACCGTAACCCTAACCCTAACCCTAACCCTAAACCTAACCCTAAACCTAACATGAATCCTAAACCCAAACCTAAGCCTAACCCTAACCCTAAACCTAACCCTGTGCGTAATATTAATCCTAAACCTTACGCTAACACTAACCCTGTCCCTAAAAATAACGCTAACCCTAACCCTAACACTAACCCTAACCCGAACCATAATCCTGTCCCTAAACCTAACCCTAACACTAACCCTAAACTTAAACCTAACCCTAACCCTAACCGTAAATCTAACCCTGACCATAACGCTGACCGTAACCCTAACCCTAACACTAACCCTAACCCTAACCCTAACGCTTAACCGAACCCTAACCATAACCCTAACCCTAACCCTAACCCTAACCCTAACCCTAACCCTAACACTAATCCTAAACCCAACACTAACCCTAACCCTAACCCTAAACCTAACCCTGTGCCTAATATTAATCCTAACGCTCACGCTAACACTAACCCTGTCCCTAAACAAAACCCTAAAGCTAACCCTAACCCTAAACCTAACCCTAAACCTAACCCTAACCCTAACCCTAACCCTAACCCCTAAACATAACCATAACCCTAACCCTAGCCCCTTCCTAAACCTAACCCTAACAGTAACACTAACCCTAACACTAACTCCAACCCTAACCCATAAGGTTATCCCTAAACCTAACCCTAACCCTAACCCAAACCTAAACCTAACCCTAACACTAAACGTAACCCTAACCCTAACCCTGTCCCAAAACCTAATCCTAACCCTAACTATAACACTAACCCTAACCCTAACCCCTAACACCTAACCCTAACCCTAACCCTAACCCTTACTCTAAACCTAGTCCTAACCCTAACACTAAACCTAGACCTAACCCTAACCATAAACCTAACCCTAACCCTAACCCTAACCCTAACCCTAACCCAACCCTAACCCGAACCCCAACCCTAACACTAAGCCTATACCTAATATTAACCCTAAACCTAACCTTAACCCTATCCCTAACCCTAACCCTAACCCTAAACCTAACTCTAACCCTAGCCTTAAAACTAACCCTAACCGTAATGCTAACACTAACCCCAAACCAACCCTAAACCTCTCCCTAACCCTAGCCCTAACCCGAACCCTAACCCTAACCCTAACCCTAACCCTAACCCTAACCCTAACCCTAACCCTAACCCTAACCATAAACCTGTCCCTAACCCTAACCCTAAACCTAAATGTAACCCTAACCCTAACCCTAACCCTGTCCCTAAACCTAACGCTAATTATAACCCTAACCCCTAATGCTTACAGTAACCCTAACCCTAACTCTAAACCTAAACCTAAGCCCTAAGCCTAGGCCTAAATCTAACGCTAACCCTACCCTTAACCTAACCCTGTACCTAATATTAATCCTAAACCTAAACTTAACACTATCCCTAACCCTAAACCTAACCCTGTCCCTAACCCTAACCATAAACTTGACCCTAACCCTAATCATAACACTAACACAAACACTAACACTAACCCCTAACCCTAACCCTAAACCTAACCCTAACTCTAAACCTAACCCTAAACCCTAAACCAAACCTAACACTTAACCTAACCCCAACCCTAACCCTAACCCTAACCCTAACCCTAACCCTAATCCAACCCTAACTCTAACACTGACCCTGACCCTAACCCTATACCTAACATTAACCCTAGCCCTAACCCTAACACCAACGCTATTCCTAAACCTAACCCTAAACCTAAACCTCACCTATCCCTAAACCTAACCATAATCCTAACCCTAACCCTAACCCTAACCCTAATCCTAACACTAAATCTAACACTAATCATAACCCTAACTCTAACCCTGTCCCAGATTCTAACCCTAACCCTAACTATAACACTAACCCTAACCCTAACGCTAACCCTGACCCTAACACTATCCCTAAACCTAACCCTAAGCCTAACACTAACTGTAACCATAACCCGAACCCTGACCCTAACACTATCCCTAAACCTAGCCCTAAGCCTAACCCTAACACTAACCCTATCCCTAACCCTAACACTAACCCTAACCCTACCCGAACCCTAACCCAACCCTAACCCGAACCCCAACCCTAACACTAAGCCTATACCTAATATTAACCCTAACCCTAACACTATCACTAACCCTAAACCTAACCCTAACACTAACCCTAACCCTAAACCTCACCTATCCCTAAACCTAAGCATAACCCTAACTCTAACCCTAACCGTAAACATAACCCTAACCCTAACCCTAACCCTAACCCTAACCCAAACACTAATCCTAAACCCAACACTAACCCTAACCCTAACCCTAAACCTAACCCTGTGCCTAATATTAATCCTAACGCTCACGCTAACACTAACCCTGTCCCGAACCCTGTCCCCAAACATAACCCTAACCGTAACCCTAACCCTAACCCTAACCCTAACCCTAACCCTAACCCTAACCCCTAAACATAACCATAACCCTAACCCTAGCCCCTTCCTAAACCTAACCCTAACAGTAACACTAACCCTAACACTAACTCTAACCCTAACCCATAAGGTTATCCCTAAACCTAACCCTAACCCTAACCCTAACCCAACCCTAACCCTAACCCTAATCCTAACACTAAATCTAACACTAAACGTAACCCTAACCCTAACCCTGTCCCAAAACCTAATCCTAACCCTAATTATAACACTAACCCTAACCCTAATCCTAACTATAACACTAACTCTAACCCTAAACCTAACCCTAAGCCTAACCCTAACCCTAACCATAACCCTAGCCCTGACGCTAACACTATCCCTAAACCTACACCCTAAGCCTAACCCTAAGCCTAACACCAACCCAAACCTAGCCCTAACCCTAACCCTAATCCTAAACCTAATATTCACCCTAAACCTAACCCTAACCCCTAAACATAACCCTAACCCTAACCCTAACCCTGAACCTAACCCTAACCCTAGACCTTACCCTAAACCTAACCATAACCCTAACCCTAACCCTAACCCTAACCCTAACCCTAACCCTAACCCTAAACCTAAACCTAACCCTAACCCTATGCCTAACATGAACCCTAACCCTCACACTAACCATAACCCTGTCCCTAACCCCTAACCCTAACCCTAACCGTTACCCTAAACGTAACCCTAACCCTAACCCCAAACGTAAGCTTAACCCTAATTCTATCCCTAACCCTAACCCTAAATCTAAACCTAGTCCTAACCCTAACCATAACCCTAAGCCTAACCCTAACCCTAACCCTAACCCTAACCCTAACCCTAACCCAACCCTAACCCGAATCCTAACCCTAACGCTAACCCTAACCCTCACACAAACGTAACCCTAACCCTAATCCCAACACTATCCCTAACACCAATCGTAACCGTAACCCTGTCCCAAACCCTAACCGTAAACCTAAAAGTAAACCTAACCCTAACCCTACACCCTAACCCTAACCCTAACCCTAACCCTAGCACTAACCCTAGCACTAACCCTAACACCAACCCAAACCAAGCCCTAACCCTAACCCTAACCCTATACCTAATATTAAACCTAACCTTAACTCTATCCCTAACCCTAACCCCTAAACCTAACCCCTAAACCTAAACCTAAAAATAACCCTAAGCCTAACCCTAAACCTAAGCCTAACCCTAACCCTAACCCTAACACTATCCCAAGCCTAGCCTTAACCCTAAATCTAACCCTATACCTAATATTAACCCTGACCCTAACCCTAACCCTAACATTAATGCTATCCCTAACCCTAACACTAACCCAACCCTAGCCCTAACCCTAACCCTAACCCTAACCCTACAACTAATACTAACCCTAACGCTAATCCTAAACCTAACCCTAACCCTAACCCTAAACCTAACCCTAACCCTAACCCTAACTCTAACCCTAACCCTAACCCTAACCCTAATCCTAACCCTAACCCTAACCCTGACCCTAACCCTTTACCTAACATTAACCCTAACTCAAACCGTAACCCTAATTGTTACCCTAACCCAAACCCTAACCCTAACCGTAAATCTAACCCTAACACTAACCCTAGCCCTGTACCTAATATTAATCCTAACCCTAAACTTAACCAAATCCCTAACACTAACCCTAACCCTGTCCTTAACCCTAACCATAACCATGACCCTAACCCTAACCCTAATCATAACACTAACACAAACACTAACCCAAAACCTAACCCTAACCCTAACCCTAACCCTAACCCTAACCCTATACCTTACCCTAACTCTAAACCTAACGCTAAACCCTGACCCAACCCTAACACCTAACACTAACCCTAACCGTAACCCTAACCACAACCCTAATCCAAGCCTAACTCTAACCCTGACCGTGACCGCAACCCTATACCTAACATTAAACCTAGCCCTAACCCTAACCCTAACACTATTCCTAAACCTAACCCTAACCCTAAACCTCACCTATCCCTAAACCTAACAATAACCCTAACTCTAACCCTAACCGTAACCCTAACCCTAACCCTAACCCTAACCCTAACCCTAACCCTAACCCTAAACCTAACATGAATCCTAAACCCAAACCTAAGCCTAACCCTAACCCTAAACCTAACCCTGTGCGTAATATTAATCCTAAACCTTACGCTAACACTAACCCTGTCCCTAAAAATAACGCTAACCCTAACCCTAACACTAACCCTAACCCGAACCATAATCCTGTCCCTAAACCTAACCCTAACACTAACCCTAAACTTAAACCTAACCCTAACCCTAACCGTAAATCTAACCCTGACCATAACGCTGACCGTAACCCTAACCCTAACACTAACCCTAACCCTAACCCTAACGCTTAACCGAACCCTAACCATAACCCTAACCCTAACCCTAACCCTAACCCTAACACTAATCCTAAACCCAACACTAACCCTAACCCTAACCCTAAACCTAACCCTGTGCCTAATATTAATCCTAACGCTCACGCTAACACTAACCCTGTCCCTAAACAAAACCCTAAAGCTAACCCTAACCCTAAACCTAACCCTAACCCTAACCCTAACCCTAACCCTAACCCTAACCCTAACCCTAACCCCTAAACATAACCATAACCCTAACCCTAGCCCCTTCCTAAACCTAACCCTAACAGTAACACTAACCCTAACACTAACTCCAACCCTAACCCATAAGGTTATCCCTAAACCTAACCCTAACCCTAACCCAAACCTAAACCTAACCCTAACACTAAACGTAACCCTAACCCTAACCCTGTCCCAAAACCTAATCCTAACCCTAACTATAACACTAACCCTAACCCTAACCCCTAACACCTAACCCTAACCCTAACCCTAACCCTAACCCTTACTCTAAACCTAGTCCTAACCCTAACACTAAACCTAGACCTAACCCTAACCATAAACCTAACCCTAACCCTAACCCTAACCCTAACCCTAACCCAACCCTAACCCGAACCCCAACCCTAACACTAAGCCTATACCTAATATTAACCCTAAACCTAACCTTAACCCTATCCCTAACCCTAACCCTAACCCTAAACCTAACTCTAACCCTAGCCTTAAAACTAACCCTAACCGTAATGCTAACACTAACCCCAAACCAACCCTAAACCTCTCCCTAACCCTAGCCCTAACCCGAACCCTAACCCTAACCCTAACCCTAACCCTAACCCTAACCCTAACCCTAACCATAAACCTGTCCCTAACCCTAACCCTAAACCTAAATGTAACCCTAACCCTAACCCTAACCCTGTCCCTAAACCTAACGCTAATTATAACCCTAACCCCTAACGCTTACAGTAACCCTAACCCTAACTCTAAACCTAAACCTAAGCCCTAAGCCTAGGCCTAAATCTAACGCTAACCCTACCCTTAACCTAACCCTGTACCTAATATTAATCCTAAACCTAAACTTAACACTATCCCTAACCCTAAACCTAACCCTGTCCCTAACCCTAACCATAAACTTGACCCTAACCCTAATCATAACACTAACACAAACACTAACACTAACCCCAACCCTAACCCTAAACCTAACCCTAACTCTAAACCTAACCCTAAACCCTAAACCAAACCTAACACTTAACCTAACCCCAACCCTAACCCTAACCCTAACCCTAACCCTAACCCTAATCCAACCCTAACTCTAACACTGACCCTGACCCTAACCCTATACCTAACATTAACCCTAGCCCTAACCCTAACACCAACGCTATTCCTAAACCTAACCCTAAACCTAAACCTCACCTATCCCTAAACCTAACCATAATCCTAACCCTAACCCTAACCCTAACCCTAATCCTAACACTAAATCTAACACTAATCATAACCCTAACTCTAACCCTGTCCCAGATTCTAACCCTAACCCTAACTATAACACTAACCCTAACCCTAACGCTAACCCTGACCCTAACACTATCCCTAAACCTAACCCTAAGCCTAACACTAACCGTAACCATAACCCGAACCCTGACTCTAACACTATCCCTAAACCTAGCCCTAAGCCTAACCCTAACACTAACCCTATCCCTAACCCTAACACTAACCCTAACCCTACCCGAACCCTAACCCAACCCTAACCCGAACCCCAACCCTAACACTAAGCCTATACCTAATATTAACCCTAACCCTAACACTATCACTAACCCTAAACCTAACCCTAACACTAACCCTAACCCTAAACCTCACCTATCCCTAAACCTAAGCATAACCCTAACTCTAACCCTAACCGTAAACATAACCCTAACCCTAACCCTAACCCTAACCCTAACCCAAACACTAATCCTAAACCCAACACTAACCCTAACCCTAACCCTAAACCTAACCCTGTGCCTAATATTAATCCTAACGCTCACGCTAACACTAACCCTGTCCCGAACCCTGTCCCCAAACATAACCCTAACCGTAACCCAAACCCTAACCCTAACCCTAACCCTAACCCTAACCCCTAAACATAACCATAACCCTAACCCTAGCCCCTTCCTAAACCTAACCCTAACAGTAACACTAACCCTAACACTAACTCTAACCCTAACCCATAAGGTTATCCCTAAACCTAACCCTAACCCTAACCCTAACCCAACCCTAACCCTAACCCTAATCCTAACACTAAATCTAACACTAAACGTAACCCTAACCCTAACCCTGTCCCAAAACCTAATCCTAACCCTAATTATAACACTAACCCTAACCCTAATCCTAACTATAACACTAACTCTAACCCTAAACCTAACCCTAAGCCTAACCCTAACCCTAACCATAACCCTAGCCCTGACGCTAACACTATCCCTAAACCTACACCCTAAGCCTAACCCTAAGCCTAACACCAACCCAAACCTAGCCCTAACCCTAACCCTAATCCTAAACCTAATATTCACCCTAAACCTAACCCTAACCCCTAAACATAACCCTAACCCTAACCCTAACCCTGAACCTAACCCTAACCCTAGACCTTACCCTAAACCTAACCATAACC
This sequence comes from Cinclus cinclus, assembly GCF_963662255.1. Classification (NCBI taxonomy): domain Eukaryota; kingdom Metazoa; phylum Chordata; class Aves; order Passeriformes; family Cinclidae; genus Cinclus; species Cinclus cinclus. The sequence continues at coordinate 44,880,004 of NC_085050.1, forward strand.
CTAACCCTAACCCTAACCCTAACCCTAACCCAAACCCTAACCCTAACCCTAAACCTAAACCTAACCCTAACCCTATGCCTAACATGAACCCTAACCCTCACACTAACCATAACCCTGTCCCTAACCCCTAACCCTAACCCTAACCGTTACCCTAAACATAACCCTAACCCTAACCCCAAACGTAAGCTTAACCCTAATTCTATCCCTAACCCTAACCCTAAATCTAAACCTAGTCCTAACCCTAACCATAACCCTAAGCCTAACCCTAACCCTAACCCTAACCCTAACCCTAACCCTAACCCTAACCCTAACCCTAACCCAACCCTAACCCGAATCCTAACCCTAACGCTAACCCTAACCCTCACACAAACGTAACCCTAACCCTAATCCCAACACTATCCCTAACACCAATCGTAACCGTAACCCTGTCCCAAACCCTAACCGTAAACCTAAAAGTAAACCTAACCCTAACCCTACACCCTAACCCTAACCCTAACCCTAACCCTAGCACTAACCCTAGCACTAACCCTAGCACTAACCCTAACACCAACCCAAACCAAGCCCTAACCCTAACCGTAACCCTATACCTAATATTAAACCTAACCTTAACTCTATCCCTAACCCTAACCCCTAAACCTAACCCCTAAACCTAAACCTAAAAATAACCCTAAGCCTAACCCTAAACCTAAGCCTAACTCTAACCCTAACCCTAACACTATCCCAAGCCTAGCCTTAACCCTAAATCTAACCCTATACCTAATATTAACCCTGACCCTAACCCTAACCCTAACATTAATGCTATCCCTAACCCTAACACTAACCCAACCCTAGCCCTAACCCTAACCCTAACCCTAACCCTAACCCTACAACTAATACTAACCCTAACGCTAATCCTAAACCTAACCCTAACCCTAACCCTAAACCTAACCCTAACCCTAACCCTAACTCTAACCCTAACCCTAACCCTAACCCTAACCCTAACCCTAACCCTAACCCTTTACTTAACATTAACCCTAACTCAAACCGTATCCCTAATTGTTACCCTAACCCAAACCCTAACCCTAACCGTAAATCTAACCCTAACACTAACCCTAGCCCTGTACCTAATATAAATCCTAACCCTAAACTTAACCAAATCCCTAACACTAACCCTAACCCTGTCCTTAACCCTAACCATAACCATGACCCTAACCCTAACCCTAATCATAACACTAACACAAACACTAACCCAAAACCTAACCCTAACCCTAACCCTAACCCTAACCCTAACCCTAACCCTAACCCTATACCTTACCCTAACTCTAAACCTAACGCTAAACCCTGACCCAACCCTAACACCTAACACTAACCCTAACCGTAACCCTAACCACAACCCTAATCCAAGCCTAACTCTAACCCTGACCGTGACCGCAACCCTATACCTAACATTAAACCTAGCCCTAACCCTAACCCTAACGCTATTCCTAAACCTAACCCTAACGCTAAACCTCACCTATCCCTAAACCTAACAATAACCCTAACTCTAACCCTAACCGTAACCCTAACCCTAACCCTAACCCTAACCCTAACCCTAACACTAACCCTAACCCTAAACCTAACATGAATCCTAAACCCAAACCTAACCCTAACCCTAACCCTGAACCTAACCCTGTGCGTAATATTAATCCTAACCCTTACGCTAACACTAACCCTGTCCCTAAAAATAACGCTAACCCTAACCCTAAACCTAACCCTCACCCCTAAACATAACCATAACATTAACCCTAAACCTAACCGTAACCCTAACCCTAACCCTAACCCTAACACTAAACCTAAACCTAACCCTAACCCTAAACCTAAACCTAACCCTAACCCTAACCCTAACCCTAACCCTAACCCTAACCCTAGCCCTTAACCAAAACCTAACCTTAACCATAACCCTAACCCTACCTCTAAACCTAACCCTAACCCTATGCCTAACATGAACCCTAACCCTAACCCTAACACAAACCCAAACCCCTAAACCTAACCCTAACCCAAACCCTAACCCTAACCCTAACCCTAACCCTAACCCTAAATCTAACCCTAACCCGAACCCTAACCCTAAACCTGTACCTAATATTAATCCTAACCCTAACCTTAACCCTATCCCTAACCCTAACCCTAACCCTAAAGCTAACCCTAACCCTAACCCTAACCCTAACCCTAACCCTAACCCTAACCCTAACCCTATACCTTACCCTAACTCTAAACCTAACGCTAAACCCTGACCCAACCCTAACACCTAACACTAACCCTAACCTTAACCCTAACCATAACCCTAATCCTACCCTAACTCTAACCCTGACCCAGACGGTAACCCTATACATAACATTAACCCTAGCCCTTACTGTAACGCTAACGCTATTCCTAAACCTAACCCTAACCCTCCACCTCACCTATCCCTAAACCAAATCATTACCCTAACTCTAACCCTAACCGTAACCCTAACCCTAACCCTAACCCTAACCCTAACCCTAACCCTAACCCAACCCTAACCCCAACCCTAATCCTAACACTAAATCTAACACTAAACGTAACCCTAACCCTAACCCTGTCCCAAAACCTAATCCTAACCCTAACTATAACACTAACCCTAACCCTAATCCTAACTATAACACTAACCCTAACCCTAACCCTAACCCTAAGCCTAACCCTAACCCTAACCATAACCCTAGCCCTGACGCTAACACTATCCCTAAACCTACACCCTATGCCTAACCCTAAGCCTAACACCAACCCAAACCTAGCCCTAACCCTAACCCTAATCCTAAACCTAATATTCACCCTAAACCAAACCCTAACCCCTAACCCTAACCCTGAACCTAACCCTAACCCTAGACCTTACCCTAAACCTAACCATAACCCTAACCCTAACCCTAACCCTAACCCTAAACCTAACCCTAAACCTAACCCTAAACCTAAACCTAACCCTAACCCTATGCCTAACATGAACCCTAACCCTCACCCTAACCATAACCCTGTCCCTAACCCCTAACCCTAACCCTAACCGTTACCCTAAGCGTAACCCTAACCCTAACCCTAACCCTAACCCAACCCTAACCCGAATCCTAACCCTAACCCTAACCCTAACCCTCACACAAACGTAACCCTAACCCTAACCCTAACACTATCCCAAGCCTAGCCTTAACCCTAAACCTAACCCTATACCTAATATTAACCCTGACCCTAACCCTAACCCTAACACTAATGCTATCCCTAACCCTAACACTCACCCAAACCTAGCCCTAACCCTAACCCTAACCCTATAACTAATACTAACCCTAACGCTAATCCTAAACCTAACCCTAACCCTAACCCTAACGCTATTCCTAAACCTAACCCTAACCCTAACCCTAACCCTAACCCTAATCCTAAACCCAACCCTAACCATAACCCTAAGACTAACCCTAACCCTAAACGTAAACCTGTCCCAAACCCTAACCCTAAACCTAACCCTAAACCTAACTCTAAAACTAACCCCTAACCTAACCGTCATCCTAACCCTAACTCTAAACCTAACCCTAAACCTAACTCTAACCCTAACCCTAACCCTAACCCTAACCCTAACCCTAACCCTAACCCTAACCCTTTACCTAACATTAACCCTAACTCAAACCGTAACCCTAATTGTTACCCTAACCCAAACCCTAACCCTAACTGTAAATCTAACCCTAACACTAACACTAGCCCTGTACCTAATATTAATCCTAACCCTAAACTTAACCCTATCCCTAACCCTAACCCTAACCCTAACCCTAACCCTGTCCTTAACCCTAACCATAACCATGACCCTAACCCTAACCCTAATCAAAACACTAACACAAACACTAACCCAAAACCTAACCCTAACCCTAACCCTAACCCTAACCCTATACCTTACCCTAACTCTAAACCTAACGCTAAACCCTGACCCAACCCTAACACCTAACACTAACCCTAACCGTAACCGCAACCACAACCCTAATCCAAGCCTAACTCTAACCCTGACCGTGACCTCAACCCTATACCTAACATTAACCCTAGCCCTAACACTAACCCTAACCTTAACCCTAACCATAACCCTAATCCTACCCTAACTCTAACCCTGACCCAGACGGTAACCCTATACATAACATTAACCCTAGCCCTTACTGTAACGCTAACGCTATTCCTAAACCTAACCCTAACCCTCCACCTCACCTATCCCTAAACCAAACCATTACCCTAACTCTAACCCTAACCGTAACCCTAACCCTAACCCTAACCCTAACCCTAACCCTAACCCTAACCCTAACCCAACCCTAACCCCAACCCTAATCCTAACACTAAATCTAACACTAAACGTAACCCTAACCCTAACCCTGTCCCAAAACCTAATCCTAACCCTAACTATAACACTAACCCTAACCCTAATCCTAACTACAACACTAACCCTAACCCTAACCCTAACCCTAAGCCTAACCCTAACCCTAACCATAACCCTAGCCCTGACGCTAACACTATCCCTAAACCTACACCCTAAGCCTAACCCTAAGCCTAACACCAACCCAAACCTAGCCCTAACCCTAACCCTAATCCTAAACCTAATATTCACCCTAAACCAAACCCTAACCCCTAACCCTAACCCTGAACCTAACCCTAACCCTAGACCTTACCCTAAACCTAACCATAACCCTAACCCTAACCCTAACCCTAAACCTAACCCTAAACCTAACCCTAAACCTAAACCTAACCCTAACCCTATGCCTAACATGAACCCTAACCCTCACCCTAACCATAACCCTGTCCCTAACCCCTAACCCTAACCCTAACCGTTACCCTAAGCGTAACCCTAACCCTAACCCTAACCCTAACCCAACCCTAACCCGAATCCTAACCCTAACCCTAACCCTAACCCTCACACAAACGTAACCCTAACCCTAACCCTAACACTATCCCAAGCCTAGCCTTAACCCTAAACCTAACCCTATACCTAATATTAACCCTGACCCTAACCCTAACCCTAACACTAATGCTATCCCTAACCCTAACACTCACCCAAACCTAGCCCTAACCCTAACCCTAACCCTATAACTAATACTAACCCTAACGCTAATCCTAAACCTAACCCTAACCCTAACCCTAACGCTATTCCTAAACCTAACCCTAACCCTAACCCTAACCCTAACCCTAATCCTAAACCCAACCCTAACCATAACCCTAAGACTAACCCTAACCCTAAACGTAAACCTGTCCCAAAACCTAACCCTAAACCTAACCCTAAACCTAACTCTAAAACTAACCCCTAACCTAACCGTCATCCTAACCCTAACTCTAAACCTAACCCTAAACCTAACTCTAACCCTAACTCTAACCCTAACCCTAACCTTAACCCTAACCCTAACCCTAACCCTAACCCTAACCCTTTACCTAACATTAACCCTAACTCAAACCGTAACCCTAATTGTTACCCTAACCCAAACCCTAACCCTAACTGTAAATCTAACCCTAACACTAACACTAGCCCTGTACCTAATATTAATCCTAACCCTAAACTTAACCCTATCCCTAACCCTAACCCTAACCCTAACCCTAACCCTAACCCTAACCCTGTCCTTAACCCTAACCATAACCATGACCCTAACCCTAACCCTAATCAAAACACTAACACAAACACTAACCCAAAACCTAACCCTAACCCTAACCCTAACCCTAACCCTATACCTTACCCTAACTCTAAACCTAACGCTAAACCCTGACCCAACCCTAACACCTAACACTAACCCTAACCGTAACCGCAACCACAACCCTAATCCAAGCCTAACTCTAACCCTGACCGTGACCTCAACCCTATACCTAACATTAACCCTAGCCCTAACACTAACCCTAACGCTATTCCTAAACCTAACCCTAACCCTAAACCTCACCTATCCCTAAACCTAACAATAACCCTAACTCTAACCCTAACCGTAACCCTAACCCTAACCCTAACCCTAACCCTAACCCTAACCCTAACCCTAACCCTAACCCTAAACCTAACATGAATCCTAAACCCAAACCTAACCCTAACCCTAACCCTAAACCTAACCCTGTGCGTAATATTAATCCTAACCCTTACGCTAACACTAACCCTGTCCCTAAAAATAACGCTAACCCTAACCCTAACCCTAACCCTCACCCCTAAACATAACCATAACATTAACCCTAAACCTAACCGTAACCCTAACTCTAACCCTAACCCTAACACTAAACCTAAACCTAACCCTAACCCTAAACCTAAAGCTAAACCTAACCCTAACCCTAACCCTAACCCTAACCCTAACCCTAGCCCTTACCCTAACCCTAACCATAACCATAACCATAACCCTAACCCTACCTCTAAACCTAACCCTAACCCTATGCCTAACATGAACCCTAACCCTAACCCTAACACAAACCCAAACCCCTAAACATAACCCTAACCCTAACCCTAACCCAACCTTAACCCTAACCCTAACCCTAACCCTAACCCTAACCCTAACCCTAACCCTAAACCTAAACCTAACCCTAAACCTTTACCTAACATTAACCCTAACTCAAACCGTAACCCTAATTGTTACCCTAACCCAAACCCTAACCCTAACCCTAAAACTAACCCTAACCCGAACCCTAACCCTAAACCTGTACCTAATATTAATCCTAACCCTAACCTTAACCCTATCCCTAACCCTAACCCTAACCCTAACCCTAACCCTAAACCTAACCCTAACCCTAAACCTAAACCTAATCCTGTGCCTAATATTAATCCTAACGCTCACGCTAACACTAACCCTGTCCCTAAACCTAACCCTAACCCCTAAACATAACCATAACCCTAACCCTAGCCCCATCCTAAACCTAACCCGAACACTAACACTAACACTAACCCTAACCCCTAAACCTTAACCTAACACTAACACTAACCCTATCCCTAACCCTAACATGAATCCTAAACCCAAACCTAACCCTAACCCTCACCCTAAATCTAACCCTGTGCCTAATATTAATCCTAACCCTTACGCTAACACTAACCCTGTCCCTAAAAATAACCCTAACCCTAACCCTGACCCCTAAACATAACCATAAACCCAACCCTAGTCCCATCCTAAACCTAACACTAACACTAACCCTAACACCTAAACCTAATCCTAACCCTAAAACTAACACTAACACTAACCCTAACACTAAATCTCACCCTAACCCATAACGTTATCCCTAACCCTAACCCTAACCCTAACCCTAACCCTAATCCTAACACTAACCCTAACACTAATCGCAACCCTAACCCTAACCCTGTCCCGAAACCTAACCCTAACACTAACCACAACACTAAAACTAAACCCTAACCCGAAACCTTACCCTAACCCTAACCCTTAACCCTAACCCAAACCCTAACCCTAACCCTAACCCTAACCCGAACCCTAAACCTAACCGTAACCCTAACCATAACCATAATCCAACCCTAACTCTAATCCTGACCCTGACACTAACCCTATACCTAACATTAACCCTAGCCCAAACCCTAACCCTAACGCTATTCCTAAACCTAACCCTAACCATAAAACTCACCTATCCCTAAACCTAACCATAATTCTAACCCTAACGCTAACACTAATCGTAACCTTAAACCTAACCCTGTCCATAACCCTAACCCTAACACTAACACTAAGACTAACCCTAAACCTAACCCTAACACTAACCCTAACCCTAACCCTAAACCTCACCTATCCCTAAACCTAACCATAACCCTAACTCTAACCCTAAACCTAACCCTAACCCTAACCCTAACCCTAACCCTAAACCTAACCCTAACCCTAACACTAACCCTAACCCTAAACCTAACCCTAACACTAACCCTAACACCAACCCAAACCTAGCCCTAACCCTAACCCTAAACCTAACAATAACCCTAACCCTAACCCTAAACCTAACCCTTACACTAACCCTAACTCTAAACCTAACCGAAACCCTAACCTTAACGCTATCCCTAACCCTTACCCTAACCCTAAACCAAACCCAAACCAAACCCTAACCCTAATGCTAACACTAACCCTAACACTAATCGTAACCCTAAACATGTCCCAAACCCTAACCCTAACCCTAAAACTAAAACTAACCCTAAACCTAACCGTCATCCAAACCCTAAACCTAAACCTAACCCTAACCCTAACGCTAACCCTAACCCTAACACTAAACCTAACACCAACCCAAACCTACCCTAACCCTAACCCTCATCCTAAA
>NC_085050.1:44910741-44925741 GCF_963662255.1 Cinclus cinclus
AACCCAACCCTAACCCTAACCCTAATCCTAACACTAAATCTAACACTAAACGTAACCCTAACCCTAACCCTGTCCCAAAACCTAATCCTAACCCTAATTATAACACTAACCCTAACCCTAATCCTAACTATAACACTAACTCTAACCCTAAACCTAACCCTAAGCCTAACCCTAACCCTAACCATAACCCTAGCCCTGACGCTAACACTATCCCTAAACCTACACCCTAAGCCTAACCCTAAGCCTAACACCAACCCAAACCTAGCCCTAACCCTAACCCTAATCCTAAACCTAATATTCACCCTAAACCTAACCCTAACCCCTAAACATAACCCTAACCCTAACCCTAACCCTGAACCTAACCCTAACCCTAGACCTTACCCTAAACCTAACCATAACCCTAACCCTAACCCTAACCCTAACCCTAACCCAAACCCTAACCCTAACCCTAAACCTAAACCTAACCCTAACCCTATGCCTAACATGAACCCTAACCCTCACACTAACCATAACCCTGTCCCTAACCCCTAACCCTAACCCTAACCGTTACCCTAAACATAACCCTAACCCTAACCCCAAACGTAAGCTTAACCCTAATTCTATCCCTAACCCTAACCCTAAATCTAAACCTAGTCCTAACCCTAACCATAACCCTAAGCCTAACCCTAACCCTAACCCTAACCCTAACCCTAACCCTAACCCTAACCCTAACCCTAACCCAACCCTAACCCGAATCCTAACCCTAACGCTAACCCTAACCCTCACACAAACGTAACCCTAACCCTAATCCCAACACTATCCCTAACACCAATCGTAACCGTAACCCTGTCCCAAACCCTAACCGTAAACCTAAAAGTAAACCTAACCCTAACCCTACACCCTAACCCTAACCCTAACCCTAACCCAAACCCTAGCACTAACCCTAGCACTAACCCTAACACCAACCCAAACCAAGCCCTAACCCTAACCCTAACCCTATACCTAATATTAAACCTAACCTTAACTCTATCCCTAACCCTAACCCCTAAACCTAACCCCTAAACCTAAACCTAAAAATAACCCTAAGCCTAACCCTAAACCTAAGCCTAACCCTAACCCTAACCCTAACCCTAACACTATCCCAAGCCTAGCCTTAACCCTAAATCTAACCCTATACCTAATATTAACCCTGACCCTAACCCTAACCCTAACATTAATGCTATCCCTAACCCTAACACTAACCCAACCCTAGCCCTAACCCTAACCCTAACCCTAACCCTACAACTAATACTAACCCTAACGCTAATCCTAAACCTAACCCTAACCCTAACCCTAAACCTAACCCTAACCCTAACCCTAACTCTAACCCTAACCCTAACCCTAACCCTAATCCTAACCCTAACCCTAACCCTGACCCTAACCCTTTACCTAACATTAACCCTAACTCAAACCGTAACCCTAATTGTTACCCTAACCCAAACCCTAACCCTAACCGTAAATCTAACCCTAACACTAACCCTAGCCCTGTACCTAATATTAATCCTAACCCTAAACTTAACCCTATCCCTAACACTAACCCTAACCCTGTCCTTAACCCTAACCATAACCATGACCCTAACCCTAACCCTAATCATAACACTAACACAAACACTAACCCAAAACCTAACCCTAACCCTAACCCTAACCCTAACCCTAACCCTATACCTTACCCTAACTCTAAACCTAACGCTAAACCCTGACCCAACCCTAACACCTAACACTAACCCTAACCGTAACCCTAACCACAACCCTAATCCAAGCCTAACTCTAACCCTGACCGTGACCGCAACCCTATACCTAACATTAAACCTAGCCCTAACCCTAACCCTAACACTATTCCTAAACCTAACCCTAACCCTAAACCTCACCTATCCCTAAACCTAACAATAACCCTAATTCTAACCCTAACCGTAACCCTAACCCTAACCCTAACCCTAACCCTAACCCTAACCCTAACCCTAACCCTAACCCTAAACCTAACATGAATCCTAAACCCAAACCTAAGCCTAACCCTAACCCTAAACCTAACCCTGTGCGTAATATTAATCCTAACCCTTACGCTAACACTAACCCTGTCCCTAAAAATAACGCTAACCCTAACCCTAACCCTAACCCTCACCCCTAAACATAACCATAACATTAACCCTAAACCTAACCGTAACCCTAACCCTAACCCTAACACTAAACCTAAACCTAACCCTAACCCTAAACCTAACCCTAACCCTAACCCTAACCCCTAACCCTAACCCTAACCCTAACACTAACCCTAACCCGAACCATAATCCTGTCCCTAAACCTAACCCTAACACTAACCCTAAACTTAAACCTAACCCTAACCCTAACCGTAAATCTAACCCTGACCATAACGCTGACCGTAACCCTAACCCTAACACTAACCCTAACCCTAACCCTAACGCTTAACCGAACCCTAACCATAACCCTAACCCTAACCCTAACCCAAACACTAATCCTAAACCCAACACTAACCCTAACCCTAACCCTAAACCTAACCCTGTGCCTAATATTAATCCTAACGCTCACGCTAACACTAACCCTGTCCCTAAACAAAACCCTAAAGCTAATCCTAACCCTAAACCTAACCCTAAACCTAACCCTAACCCTAACCCCTAAACATAACCATAACCCTAACCCTAGCCCCTTCCTAAACCTAACCCTAACAGTAACACTAACCCTAACACTAACTCCAACCCTAACCCATAAGGTTATCCCTAAACCTAACCCTAACCCTAACCCAAACCTAAACCTAACCCTAACACTAAACGTAACCCTAACCCTAACCCTGTCCCAAAACCTAATCCTAACCCTAACTATAACACTAACCCTAACCCTAACCCCTAACACCTAACCCTAACCCTAACCCTAACCCTTATTCTAAACCTAGTCCTAACCCTAACACTAAACCTAGACCTAACCCTAACCATAAACCTAACCCTAACCCTAACCCTAACCCTAACCCAACCCTAGCCCGAACCCCAACCCTAACACTAAGCCTATACCTAATATTAACCCTAAACCTAACCTTAACCCTATCCCTAACCCTAACCCTAACCCTAAACCTAACTCTAACCCTAGCCTTAAAACTAACCCTAACCGTAATGCTAACACTAACCCCAAACCAACCCTAAACCTCTCCCTAACCCTAGCCCTAACCCGAACCCTAACCCCAACCCTAACCCTAACCCTAACCCTAACCCTAACCCTAACCCTAACCCTAACCATAAACCTGTCCCTAAACCTTACGCTAATTATAACCCTAACCCTAACGCTTACAGTAACCCTAACCCTAACTCTAAACCTAAACCTAAGCCCTAAGCCTAGGCCTAAATCTAACGCTAACCCTACCCTTAACCTAACCCTGTACCTAATATTAATCCTAAACCTAAACTTAACACTATCCCTAACCCTAAACCTAACCCTGTCCCTAACCCTAACCATAAACTTGACCCTAACCCTAATCATAACACTAACACAAACACTAACACTAACCCCTAACCCTAACCCTAAACCTAACCCTAACTCTAAACCTAACCCTAAACCCTAAACCAAACCTAACATTTAACCTAACCCCAACCCTAACCCTAACCCTAACCCTAACCCTAACCCTAATCCAACCCTAACTCTAACACTGACCCTGACCCTAACCCTATACCTAACATTAACCCTAGCCCTAACCCTAACACCAACGCTATTCCTAAACCTAACCCTAAACCTAAACCTCACCTATCCCTAAACCTAACCATAATCCTAACCCTAACCCTAACCCTAATCCTAACACTAAATCTAACACTAATCATAACCCTAACTCTAACCCTGTCCCAGATTCTAACCCTAACCCTAACTATAACACTAACCCTAACCCTAACGCTAACCCTGACCCTAACACTATCCCTAAACCTAACCCTAAGCCTAACACTAACCGTAACCATAACCCTAACCCAGACCCTAACACTATCCCTAAACCTAGCCCTAAGCCTAACCCTAACACTAACCCTATCCCTAACCCTAACACTAACCCTAACCCTACCCGAACCCTAACCCAACCCTAACCCGAACCCCAACCCTAACACTAAGCCTATACCTAATATTAACACTAACCCTAACACTATCACTAACCCTAAACCTAACCCTAACACTAACCCTAACCCTAAACCTCACCTATCCCTAAACCTAAGCATAACCCTAACTGTAACCCTAACCGTAAACATAACCCTAACCCTAACCCTAACCCTAACCCTAACCCTAACCCAAACACTAATCCTAAACCCAACACTAACCCTAACCCTAACCCTAAACCTAACCCTGTGCCTAATATTAATCCTAACGCTCACGCTAACACTAACCCTGTCCCGAACCCTGTCCCCAAACATAACCCTAAACGTAACCCTAACCGTAACCCTAACCCTAACCCTAACCCTAACCCTAACCCTAACCCTAACCCTAACCCCTAAACATAACCATAACCCTAACCCTAGCCCCTTCCTAAACCTAACCCTAACAGTAACACTAACCCTAACACTAACTCTAACCCTAACCCATAAGGTTATCCCTAAACCTAACCCTAACCCTAACCCAACCCTAACCCTAACCCTAATCCTAACACTAAATCTAACACTAAACGTAACCCTAACCCTAACCCTGTCCCAAAACCTAATCCTAACCCTAATTATAACACTAACCCTAACCCTAATCCTAACTATAACACTAACTCTAACCCTAAACCTAACCCTAAGCCTAACCCTAATCCTAACCATAACCCTAGCCCTGACGCTAACACTATCCCTAAACCTACACCCTAAGCCTAACCCTAAGCCTAACACCAACCCAAACCTAGCCCTAACCCTAACCCTAATCCTAAACCTAATATTCACCCTAAACCTAACCCTAACCCCTAAACATAACCCTAACCCTAACCCTAACCCTGAACCTAACCCTAACCCTAGACCTTACCCTAAACCTAACCATAACCCTAACCCTAACCCTAACCCTAACCCTAAACCTAACCCTAACCCTAACCCTAACCCTAACCCTAAACCTAAACCTAACCCTAACCCTATGCCTAACATGAACCCTAACCCTCACCCTAACCACAACCCTGTCCCTAACCCCTAACCCTAACCCTAACCGTTACCCTAAACGTAACCCTAACCCTAACCCCAAACGTAAGCTTAACCCTAATTCTATCCCTAACCCTAACCCTAAATCTAAACCTAGTCCTAACCCTAACCATAACCCTAAGCCTAACCCTAACCCTAACCCTAACCCTAACCCTAACCCTAACCCTAACCCTAACCCAACCCTAACCCGAATCCTAACCCTAACGCTAACCCTAACCCTCACACAAACGTAACCCTAACCCTAATCCCAACACTATCCCTAACACCAATCGTAACCGTAACCCTGTCCCAAACCCTAACCGTAAACCTAAAAGTAAACCTAACCCTAACCCTACACCCTAACCCTAACCCTAACCCTAACCCTAACCCTAGCACTAACCCTAGCACTAACCCTAACACCAACCCAAACCAAGCCCTAACCCTAACCGTAACCCTATACCTAATATTAAACCTAACCTTAACTCTATCCCTAACCCTAACCCCTAAACCTAACCCCTAAACCTAAACCTAAAAATAACCCTAAGCCTAACCCTAAACCTAAGCCTAACTCTAACCCTAACCCTAACACTATCCCAAGCCTAGCCTTAACCCTAAATCTAACCCTATACCTAATATTAACCCTGACCCTAACCCTAACCCTAACATTAATGCTATCCCTAACCCTAACACTAACCCAACCCTAGCCCTAACCCTAACCCTAACCCTAACCCTAACCCTACAACTAATACTAACCCTAACGCTAATCCTAAACCTAACCCTAACCCTAACCCTAAACCTAACCCTAACCCTAACCCTAACTCTAACCCTAACCCTAACCCTAACCCTAACCCTAACCCTAACCCTTTACTTAACATTAACCCTAACTCAAACCGTATCCCTAATTGTTACCCTAACCCAAACCCTAACCCTAACCGTAAATCTAACCCTAACACTAACCCTAGCCCTGTACCTAATATAAATCCTAACCCTAAACTTAACCAAATCCCTAACACTAACCCTAACCCTGTCCTTAACCCTAACCATAACCATGACCCTAACCCTAACCCTAATCATAACACTAACACAAACACTAACCCAAAACCTAACCCTAACCCTAACCCTAACCCTAACCCTAACCCTAACCCTATACCTTACCCTAACTCTAAACCTAACGCTAAACCCTGACCCAACCCTAACACCTAACACTAACCCTAACCGTAACCCTAACCACAACCCTAATCCAAGCCTAACTCTAACCCTGACCGTGACCGCAACCCTATACCTAACATTAAACCTAGCCCTAACCCTAACCCTAACGCTATTCCTAAACCTAACCCTAACGCTAAACCTCACCTATCCCTAAACCTAACAATAACCCTAACTCTAACCCTAACCGTAACCCTAACCCTAACCCTAACCCTAACCCTAACCCTAACACTAACCCTAACCCTAAACCTAACATGAATCCTAAACCCAAACCTAACCCTAACCCTAACCCTGAACCTAACCCTGTGCGTAATATTAATCCTAACCCTTACGCTAACACTAACCCTGTCCCTAAAAATAACGCTAACCCTAACCCTAAACCTAACCCTCACCCCTAAACATAACCATAACATTAACCCTAAACCTAACCGTAACCCTAACCCTAACCCTAACCCTAACACTAAACCTAAACCTAACCCTAACCCTAAACCTAAACCTAACCCTAACCCTAACCCTAACCCTAACCCTAGCCCTTACCCTAAACCTAACCATAACCATAACCCTAACCCTACCTCTAAACCTAACCCTAACCCTATGCCTAACATGAACCCTAACCCTAACCCTAACACAAACCCAAACCCCTAAACCTAACCCTAACCCAAACCCTAACCCTAACCCTAACCCTAACCCTAACCCTAAATCTAACCCTAACCCGAACCCTAACCCTAAACCTGTACCTAATATTAATCCTAACCCTAACCTTAACCCTATCCCTAACCCTAACCCTAACCCTAAAGCTAACCCTAACCCTAACCCTAACCCTAACCCTAACCCTAACCCTAACCCTAACCCTAACCCTATACCTTACCCTAACTCTAAACCTAACGCTAAACCCTGACCCAACCCTAACACCTAACACTAACCCTAACCTTAACCCTAACCATAACCCTAATCCTACCCTAACTCTAACCCTGACCCAGACGGTAACCCTATACATAACATTAACCCTAGCCCTTACTGTAACGCTAACGCTATTCCTAAACCTAACCCTAACCCTCCACCTCACCTATCCCTAAACCAAACCATTACCCTAACTCTAACCCTAACCGTAACCCTAACCCTAACCCTAACCCTAACCCTAACCCTAACCCAACCCTAACCCCAACCCTAATCCTAACACTAAATCTAACACTAAACGTAACCCTAACCCTAACCCTGTCCCAAAACCTAATCCTAACCCTAACTATAACACTAACCCTAACCCTAATCCTAACTATAACACTAACCCTAACCCTAACCCTAACCCTAAGCCTAACCCTAACCCTAACCATAACCCTAGCCCTGACGCTAACACTATCCCTAAACCTACACCCTAAGCCTAACCCTAAGCCTAACACCAACCCAAACCTAGCCCTAACCCTAACCCTAATCCTAAACCTAATATTCACCCTAAACCAAACCCTAACCCCTAACCCTAACCCTGAACCTAACCCTAACCCTAGACCTTACCCTAAACCTAACCATAACCCTAACCCTAACCCTAACCCTAACCCTAAACCTAACCCTAAACCTAACCCTAAACCTAAACCTAACCCTAACCCTATGCCTAACATGAACCCTAACCCTCACCCTAACCATAACCCTGTCCCTAACCCCTAACCCTAACCCTAACCGTTACCCTAAGCGTAACCCTAACCCTAACCCTAACCCTAACCCAACCCTAACCCGAATCCTAACCCTAACCCTAACCCTAACCCTCACACAAACGTAACCCTAACCCTAACCCTAACACTATCCCAAGCCTAGCCTTAACCCTAAACCTAACCCTATACCTAATATTAACCCTGACCCTAACCCTAACCCTAACACTAATGCTATCCCTAACCCTAACACTCACCCAAACCTAGCCCTAACCCTAACCCTAACCCTATAACTAATACTAACCCTAACGCTAATCCTAAACCTAACCCTAACCCTAACCCTAACGCTATTCCTAAACCTAACCCTAACCCTAACCCTAACCCTAATCCTAAACCCAACCCTAACCATAACCCTAAGACTAACCCTAACCCTAAACGTAAACCTGTCCCAAACCCTAACCCTAAACCTAACCCTAAACCTAACTCTAAAACTAACCCCTAACCTAACCGTCATCCTAACCCTAACTCTAAACCTAACCCTAACCCTAACCCTAACCCTAACCCTAACCCTAACCCTAACCCTAACCCTAACCCTAACCCTAACCCTAACCCTAACCCTAACCCTTTACCTAACATTAACCCTAACTCAAACCGTAACCCTAATTGTTACCCTAACCCAAACCCTAACCCTAACTGTAAATCTAACCCTAACACTAACACTAGCCCTGTACCTAATATTAATCCTAACCCTAAACTTAACCCTATCCCTAACCCTAACCCTAACCCTAACCCTAACCCTAACCCTGTCCTTAACCCTAACCATAACCATGACCCTAACCCTAACCCTAATCAAAACACTAACACAAACACTAACCCAAAACCTAACCCTAACCCTAACCCTAACCCTAACCCTAACCCTATACCTTACCCTAACTCTAAACCTAACGCTAAACCCTGACCCAACCCTAACACCTAACACTAACCCTAACCGTAACCGCAACCACAACCCTAATCCAAGCCTAACTCTAACCCTGACCGTGACCTCAACCCTATACCTAACATTAACCCTAGCCCTAACACTAACCCTAACCTTAACCCTAACCATAACCCTAATCCTACCCTAACTCTAACCCTGACCCAGACGGTAACCCTATACATAACATTAACCCTAGCCCTTACTGTAACGCTAACGCTATTCCTAAACCTAACCCTAACCCTCCACCTCACCTATCCCTAAACCAAACCATTACCCTAACTCTAACCCTAACCGTAACCCTAACCCTAACCCTAACCCTAACCCTAACCCTAACCCAACCCTAACCCCAACCCTAATCCTAACACTAAATCTAACACTAAACGTAACCCTAACCCTAACCCTGTCCCAAAACCTAATCCTAACCCTAACTATAACACTAACCCTAACCCTAATCCTAACTATAACACTAACCCTAACCCTAACCCTAACCCTAAGCCTAACCCTAACCCTAACCATAACCCTAGCCCTGACGCTAACACTATCCCTAAACCTACACCCTAAGCCTAACCCTAAGCCTAACACCAACCCAAACCTAGCCCTAACCCTAACCCTAATCCTAAACCTAATATTCACCCTAAACCAAACCCTAACCCCTAACCCTAACCCTGAACCTAACCCTAACCCTAGACCTTACCCTAAACCTAACCATAACCCTAACCCTAACCCTAACCCTAACCCTAAACCTAACCCTAAACCTAACCCTAAACCTAAACCTAACCCTAACCCTATGCCTAACATGAACCCTAACCCTCACCCTAACCATAACCCTGTCCCTAACCCCTAACCCTAACCCTAACCGTTACCCTAAGCGTAACCCTAACCCTAACCCTAACCCTAACCCAACCCTAACCCGAATCCTAACCCTAACCCTAACCCTAACCCTCACACAAACGTAACCCTAACCCTAACCCTAACACTATCCCAAGCCTAGCCTTAACCCTAAACCTAACCCTATACCTAATATTAACCCTGACCCTAACCCTAACCCTAACACTAATGCTATCCCTAACCCTAACACTCACCCAAACCTAGCCCTAACCCTAACCCTAACCCTATAACTAATACTAACCCTAACGCTAATCCTAAACCTAACCCTAACCCTAACCCTAACGCTATTCCTAAACCTAACCCTAACCCTAACCCTAACCCTAACCCTAATCCTAAACCCAACCCTAACCATAACCCTAAGACTAACCCTAACCCTAAACGTAAACCTGTCCCAAACCCTAACCCTAAACCTAACCCTAAACCTAACTCTAAAACTAACCCCTAACCTAACCGTCATCCTAACCCTAACTCTAAACCTAACCCTAAACCTAACTCTAACCCTAACCCTAACCCTAACCCTAACCCTAACCCTAACCCTAACCCTAACCCTAACCCTAACCCTTTACCTAACATTAACCCTAACTCAAACCGTAACCCTAATTGTTACCCTAACCCAAACCCTAACCCTAACTGTAAATCTAACCCTAACACTAACACTAGCCCTGTACCTAATATTAATCCTAACCCTAAACTTAACCCTATCCCTAACCCTAACCCTAACCCTAACCCTAACCCTGTCCTTAACCCTAACCATAACCATGACCCTAACCCTAACCCTAATCAAAACACTAACACAAACACTAACCCAAAACCTAACCCTAACCCTAACCCTAACCCTAACCCTATACCTTACCCTAACTCTAAACCTAACGCTAAACCCTGACCCAACCCTAACACCTAACACTAACCCTAACCGTAACCGCAACCACAACCCTAATCCAAGCCTAACTCTAACCCTGACCGTGACCTCAACCCTATACCTAACATTAACCCTAGCCCTAACACTAACCCTAACCTTAACCCTAACCATAACCCTAATCCTACCCTAACTCTAACCCTGACCCAGACGGTAACCCTATACATAACATTAACCCTAGCCCTTACTGTAACGCTAACGCTATTCCTAAACCTAACCCTAACCCTCCACCTCACCTATCCCTAAACCAAACCATTACCCTAACTCTAACCCTAACCGTAACCCTAACCCTAACCCTAACCCTAACCCTAACCCTAACCCTAACCCAACCCTAACCCCAACCCTAATCCTAACACTAAATCTAACACTAAACGTAACCCTAACCCTAACCCTGTCCCAAAACCTAATCCTAACCCTAACTATAACACTAACCCTAACCCTAATCCTAACTATAACACTAACCCTAACCCTAACCCTAACCCTAAGCCTAACCCTAACCCTAACCATAACCCTAGCCCTGACGCTAACACTATCCCTAAACCTACACCCTAAGCCTAACCCTAAGCCTAACACCAACCCAAACCTAGCCCTAACCCTAACCCTAATCCTAAACCTAATATTCACCCTAAACCAAACCCTAACCCCTAACCCTAACCCTGAACCTAACCCTAACCCTAGACCTTACCCTAAACCTAACCATAACCCTAACCCTAACCCTAACCCTAACCCTAAACCTAACCCTAAACCTAACCCTAAACCTAAACCTAACCCTAACCCTATGCCTAACATGAACCCTAACCCTCACCCTAACCATAACCCTGTCCCTAACCCCTAACCCTAACCCTAACCGTTACCCTAAGCGTAACCCTAACCCTAACCCTAACCCTAACCCAACCCTAACCCGAATCCTAACCCTAACCCTAACCCTAACCCTCACACAAACGTAACCCTAACCCTAACCCTAACACTATCCCAAGCCTAGCCTTAACCCTAAACCTAACCCTATACCTAATATTAACCCTGACCCTAACCCTAACCCTAACACTAATGCTATCCCTAACCCTAACACTCACCCAAACCTAGCCCTAACCCTAACCCTAACCCTATAACTAATACTAACCCTAACGCTAATCCTAAACCTAACCCTAACCCTAACCCTAACGCTATTCCTAAACCTAACCCTAACCCTAACCCTAACCCTAACCCTAACCCTAATCCTAAACCCAACCCTAACCATAACCCTAAGACTAACCCTAACCCTAAACGTAAACCTGTCCCAAAACCTAACCCTAAACCTAACCCTAAACCTAACTCTAAAACTAACCCCTAACCTAACCGTCATCCTAACCCTAACTCTAAACCTAACCCTAAACCTAACTCTAACCCTAACTCTAACCCTAACCCTAACCTTAACCCTAACCCTAACCCTAACCCTAACCCTAACCCTTTACCTAACATTAACCCTAACTCAAACCGTAACCCTAATTGTTACCCTAACCCAAACCCTAACCCTAACTGTAAATCTAACCCTAACACTAACACTAGCCCTGTACCTAATATTAATCCTAACCCTAAACTTAACCCTATCCCTAACCCTAACCCTAACCCTAACCCTAACCCTGTCCTTAACCCTAACCATAACCATGACCCTAACCCTAACCCTAATCAAAACACTAACACAAACACTAACCCAAAACCTAACCCTAACCCTAACCCTAACCCTAACCCTATACCTTACCCTAACTCTAAACCTAACGCTAAACCCTGACCCAACCCTAACACCTAACACTAACCCTAACCGTAACCGCAACCACAACCCTAATCCAAGCCTAACTCTAACCCTGACCGTGACCTCAACCCTATACCTAACATTAACCCTAGCCCTAACACTAACCCTAACGCTATTCCTAAACCTAACCCTAACCCTAAACCTCACCTATCCCTAAACCTAACAATAACCCTAACTCTAACCCTAACCGTAACCCTAACCCTAACCCTAACCCTAACCCTAACCCTAACCCTAACCCTAAACCTAACATGAATCCTAAACCCAAACCTAACCCTAACCCTAACCCTAAACCTAACCCTGTGCGTAATATTAATCCTAACCCTTACGCTAACACTAACCCTGTCCCTAAAAATAACGCTAACCCTAACCCTAACCCTCACCCCTAAACATAACCATAACATTAACCCTAAACCTAACCGTAACCCTAACTCTAACCCTAACCCTAACACTAAACCTAAACCTAACCCTAACCCTAAACCTAAACCTAAACCTAACCCTAACCCTAACCCTAACCCTAACCCTAGCCCTTACCCTAACCCTAACCATAACCATAACCCTAACCCTACCTCTAAACCTAACCCTAACCCTATGCCTAACATGAACCCTAACCCTAACCCTAACACAAACCCAAACCCCTAAACATAACCCTAACCCTAACCCTAACCCAACCTTAACCCTAACCCTAACCCTAACCCTAACCCTAACCCTAACCCTAACCCTAACCCTAACCCTAAACCTAAACCTAACCCTAAACCTTTACCTAACATTAACCCTAACTCAAACCGTAACCCTAATTGTTACCCTAACCCAAACCCTAACCCTAACCCTAAAACTAACCCTAACCCGAACCCTAACCCTAAACCTGTACCTAATATTAATCCTAACCCTAACCTTAACCCTATCCCTAACCCTAACCCTAACCCTAACCCTAACCCTAAACCTAACCCTAACCCTAAACCTAAACCTAATCCTGTGCCTAATATTAATCCTAACGCTCACGCTAACACTAACCCTGTCCCTAAACCTAACCCTAACCCCTAAACATAACCATAACCCTAACCCTAGCCCCATCCTAAACCTAACCCTAACACTAACACTAACACTAACCCTAACCCCTAAACCTTAACCTAACACTAACACTAACCCTATCCCTAACCCTAACATGAATCCTAAACCCAAACCTAACCCTAACCCTCACCCTAAATCTAACCCTGTGCCTAATATTAATCCTAACCCTTACGCTAACACTAACCCTGTCCCTAAAAATAACCCTAACCCTAACCCTGACCCCTAAACATAACCATAAACCCAACCCTAGTCCCATCCTAAACCTAACACTAACACTAACCCTAACACCTAAACCTAATCCTAACCCTAAAACTAACACTAACACTAACCCTAACACTAAATCTCACCCTAACCCATAACGTTATCCCTAACCCTAACCCTAACCCTAACCCTAACCCTAATCCTAACACTAACCCTAACACTAATCGCAACCCTAACCCTAACCCTGTCCCGAAACCTAACCCTAACACTAACCACAACACTAAAACTAAACCCTAACCCTAAACCTTACCCTAACCCTAACCCTTAACCCTAACCCAAACCCTAACCCTAACCCTAACCCTAACCCGAACCCTAAACCTAACCGTAACCCTAACCATAACCATAATCCAACCCTAACTCTAATCCTGACCCTGACACTAACCCTATACCTAACATTAACCCTAGCCCAAACCCTAACCCTAACGCTATTCCTAAACCTAACCCTAACCATAAAACTCACCTATCCCTAAACCTAACCATAATTCTAACCCTAACGCTAACACTAATCGTAACCTTAAACCTAACCCTGTCCATAACCCTAACCCTAACCCTAACCCTAAACCTAACCCTAAACCTAACCCTAAACCTAAACCTAACCCTAACCCTATGCCTAACATGAACCCTAACCCTCACCCTAACCATAACCCTGTCCCTAACCCCTAACCCTAACCCTAACCGTTACCCTAAGCGTAACCCTAACCCTAACCCTAACCCTAACCCAACCCTAACCCGAATCCTAACCCTAACCCTAACCCTAACCCTCACACAAACGTAACCCTAACCCTAACCCTAACACTATCCCAAGCCTAGCCTTAACCCTAAACCTAACCCTATACCTAATATTAACCCTGACCCTAACCCTAACCCTAACACTAATGCTATCCCTAACCCTAACACTCACCCAAACCTAGCCCTAACCCTAACCCTAACCCTATAACTAATACTAACCCTAACGCTAATCCTAAACCTAACCCTAACCCTAACCCTAACCCTAACGCTATTCCTAAACCTAACCCTAACCCTAACCCTAACCCTAACCCTAACCCTAATCCTAAACCCAACCCTAACCATAACCCTAAGACTAACCCTAACCCTAAACGTAAACCTGTCCCAAAACCTAACCC
>NC_085050.1:44928241-44930741 GCF_963662255.1 Cinclus cinclus
ACCCTAAACCTAACCCTAACCCTAACACTAACCCTAACCCTAAACCTAACCCTAACACTAACCCTAACACCAACCCAAACCTAGCCCTAACCCTAACCCTAAACCTAACAATAACCCTAACCCTAACCCTAAACCTAACCCTTACACTAACCCTAACTCTAAACCTAACCGAAACCCTAACCTTAACGCTATCCCTAACCCTTACCCTAACCCTAAACCAAACCCAAACCAAACCCTAACCCTAATGCTAACACTAACCCTAACACTAATCGTAACCCTAAACATGTCCCAAACCCTAACCCTAACCCTAAAACTAAAACTAACCCTAAACCTAACCGTCATCCAAACCCTAAACCTAAACCTAACCCTAACCCTAACGCTAACCCTAACCCTAACACTAAACCTAACACCAACCCAAACCTACCCTAACCCTAACCCTCATCCTAAACCTATACCTAATATTAACCCTAACACTAACCCTAACCCTAACCCTAAACCTAACGTTTACACTAACCCTAACTCTAAACTTAACGTAACCCCTAACCCTAACTCTAACCCAGAAACTTAACCCTAGCCCTAAACCAAACCCTGACCCTAATCCTAAGTCAAGCCTAACCATAACCCTAACACTAACCCTAACTCTAATCCTAGCCCTAAAACTAACCCTAACCGTAATGCTAACACTAACCCTAAACCAACCCTAAACCTATCCCTATCCCTAACCCGAACCCTAACCCTCTCCCTAACCCTAAACCTGTAACTAACCCTAATCCTAACCGTAAATGTAACACTAACACTAATCCTAACCCTGTCCCTAATAATAATCTTAAACCTAACGTTAACCCTATACCTAACATTAACCCTAAACCTAACCATAACCCTAACCCTAACCCTAACCCTAAACCTAACATTAACCCTAAACCTAACCCTAACCCTAACCCTAACCCTAACCCTAACCGTAACCCTAACCCTAGCCCTTACCCTAACCCTAACCATAACCATAACCCTAAGCCTAACTCTAAACCAAACCCTAAACCTATGCCTAACATGAACCCTAACCCTAAGCCTAACCCTAACCCAAACCCAAATCCTAAACCTAACACTAACCCTAACCCTAACCCTAAACCTAACCCTGTGCCTAATATTAATCCTAATCCTCACGCTAACGCTAACACTGTCCCTAACCCTAACCCATAATCTTAACCATAACCCTAACCCTAACCCCATACTAAACCTAACCCTAACACTAACCCAAACCCCTAAACCTAATCCTAACCCTAACACTAACCCTAACCCTAACCCTAACACAACCCTAACCCTAACCCTAATCCTAATCCAAACGCTATCCCTAACACTAATCGTAACCCTAACCCTGTACCAAACCCTAACCGTAAACCTAAACCTAAACCTAAACCTAAACCTAACCCTAACGCTAACCCTAATCCTGACCCTAACCCTAACCCTAACCCTAAACCTAACCCTAACCCTAACCCTAAACCTAAACCTAAACCTAACCCTGTGCCTAATATTAATCCTAACGCTCACGCTAACACTAACCCTGTCCCTAAACCTAACCCTAACCCTAAACCTAACCCCTAAACATAACCATAACCCTAACCCTAGCCCCATCCTAAACCTAACCCTAACACTAACAATAACCCTAACCCTAAACCTGACCCAAACACTAAAACTAACCCTATCCCTAACCCTAACATGAATCCTAAACCCAAACCTAACCCTAACCCTAACCCTAAATCTAACCCTGTGCCTAATATTAATCCTAATCCTCACGCTAACCCTAGCACTGTCCCTAACCCTAAACCTAACCCCTAATCTTAACCATAACCCTAACCCTAATCCCATACTAAACCTAGCCCTAACACTAACACTAACCCTAACCTCTAAACCTAATCCTAACCCTAACACTAACACTAACCCTAACACTAACACTAACCCATAACGCTATCCCTAAACCTAACCCTAACCCTAATCCTAACCCTAACCCTAACCCTAACACAACACTAACCGTAACCATAATCCTAATCCAAACACTATCCCTAACACTAATCGTAACCCTAACCCTGTCCCAAACCCTAACCGTAAACCTAAACCTAAACCTAAACCTAACCCTAACCCTAACCCTAATCCTGACACTAACCCTAACCCTAACCCTAACCCTAACCCCTAAACATAACCATAACCCTAACCCTAGCCCCATCCTAAACCTAACCCTAACACTAACAATAACCCTAACCCTAAACCTGACCCAAACACTAACACTAACCCTATCCCTAACCCTAACATGAATCCTAAACCCAAACCTAACCCTAACCCTAACCCTAAATCTAACCCTGTGCCTAATATTAATCCTAACCCTTACGCTAACACTAACCCTGACCCTAAAAATAACCCTAACCCTAACCCTGACCCCTAAACATAACCATAAACATAACCCTAGTCCCATCCTAAACCTAACACTAACACTAACCCAAACACCTAA